>NC_092230.1:22518616-22633616 GCF_036320965.1 Panulirus ornatus | reverse complement strand
ACTGGTGATAATGGTTCCCCAATAACAGTGGAACAGTACATCTTCACTTGTGCTTGGAGAGGTCTCTTGCCCAGCTGGTGCTGATTTCTGGTTCCTCTATTGCTGTTGCACCTCACGAAAAAAAAATTACTGTCTATGTCAGTGTTGATCAGATCACCCATAACTCTTCTCTCGTCCATGGTGGGCAAATCTCATACCTTCATCCTCTCACTGTAGCTCAGCTTTCTTAGTTCAAGTACCATCATAGTTGCCCCTCTCTGCACCCTCTCCATTCAACCGTCGTGACCAGACATGAGAATCGTCATACTCTGCTTCGTCTAAGGTTACAGAGAATTCCTTGGTCACGTATTTAAGCGTGATTCATATTTTCCAGCGTACACTCTGCATCCATGGCAGTTCATGTGATATGTAGCTCTGGCAAGATCTTGGTGAGGCACATTGTCGAATCCTTGGAATATCTTCCACGTACAGATTCCTGCGCTCATTTTTCGCCTGATGATAATCGAATCGAGGTTTCCCTCATTCATCATGTCCAGTCCTCTTTCCTCTGCATTTACTGGCATTGAATATCGTTAGCCATTTATTCACACCACCTATGTAGTTTGTCAAGGTCCCTTTGTAAGCTAACGCACTTCTCATCATTCTTTGCATCTTTCATGATCTCGGCATCATCCGCAAACCTGATCCAGTCCATCTAACTGATTATTTATGAACACTAAGATGTGAAAGCCTAAGATAAGGCCTTGTAGGACGCCACGGTTCACTCCAGACCATTTCAAGTATTTTCCTGTAATCTGGTCATTTTTCCCTTCGACTGAACTAATTTTCCATCGAGTGAAGGAGTCGACACTCTCGTCCTGCTCGTGGATCCATCTTCTTAAACATCCTCGAACGTAGTATGGTGTCAAATGCTTTCTGGAAGTCCAGGAACACAGAGTCTGCCTATCCTCGCAGGAGTTGGTGTTGACCATGTGTGTGTCGAGTCGGTAATGGGCAGGTGTAAACATGACTCGGAGTTAGCCACGTGTGTTCATGATTAGGTGTTGGGCAGGTGTGTGAATGAGGTGGTATGGGCCACACTGTTAACACACACCCCAAACATCACACATTACTTGCTACACTTTGGTCATGAATGAAGTGCGGGAAAATTGATGCCTCTCTCTCTCTCTCTCTCTCTCTCTCTCTCTCTCTCTCTCTCTCTCTCTCTCTCTCTCTCTCTCTCAGCGTTTTGATGAAGTCCTTCCCACACAGATTGCATCGTGAATATACATTGTGAAAAAAAATGTCGCAGTCACCAAAATTATCCTCCCAACTTTCCCACTGACCCATAATTAGTGAGGCATTCCCAGAGCTGAGGAAGAATTTCCGGATTTTGGTGAGAGGGTTCGTCAACCGAGGGAGGGAAGTGGGTGTTAGCTAGGCACATCCTCACAAGGACGCTGGGTAGATCTGTCGCCGGTATGGTCCGGGTAGTGCAGGATGGTCCGGGTAGTGCAGGATGGTCCGGGTAGTGCAGGATGGTCCGTGTAGTGCAGGATGGTCCGGGTAGTGCAGGATGGTCCGGGTAGTGCAGGATGGTCCGGGGAGTGCTGGATGGTCCGGGAGGATCACACAGACACCATTGCTGGGATTGAAATGAAGAGGGAGTCTGATTATCTGATGTGACTGGCTGCTTGTGGAGGCCAACTCCTCAGATGGATTGACGTCCATCGTCGACTGTGTTGACGGACCGAGTGTACACGTCCGTCCACCACTGTTCTCCAGCACGACACGGAACACCACCGTCCATCCTTAACATGACTGATGGGACAGTCATTCCATATGTCAATGCTGAGGGATGATCCACCTTACCTACAGCGCCTGAAGGTACACACACCTCGCTTAGTTAGACGTTAGCTAGCACAGGAGTGCCACGACATCTAGTTAAACTGGGGGTGTTTTCCCCCCTCACCTGGCATGACTGAAGGGGCACCACCAACTCACCTGGCATGAGTGAAGGGGCACCACCACCTCACTTGGCATGACTGAAGGGGCACCACCCATCTTACCTGGCATGACTGAAGGGGCACCACCACCTCACCTCACCTGGCATGACTGGAAGGGCACCTCCTCATCCTCCCCATTTCACATGAAGCATTCCATCAATGTCTATGCCATATGCCTTGAGTATGACAGCGAGACGTTATCATTCACGAGCAAGAGCAACTATGTTGTTTGTGTTTTGTTTGTTGCAAATGTCGGGCAGAAAGTGGAGGTGGGAGGGCTGTTGCTGTGGTATTTGTTGGTACACAACAGATCGGTCTCGTTTCTCCCACTCTTAATTCGTCCTGGTCATTCCTACTTTTAGAAGTCTAGCGAGAACCGAGAGACAAACTGGCCAGACTCGGCTGACTCATGTCCACAGTTGCTGCTGTCTCCTGTGTGTTTCTCTGCCTCGCTGCCACACGGGTGACGAGTCGGTGTTCACTTCTCTCGTGGGTTTCCGTATCACATATCAACATACATATCCACCGAGGCCACTGATTGGTTGATAAATCAGGTGATTCTTGGAGTATGATACATAACGGACTAATGATTTTACTGATGATTAACACGAAAGGAAATGGTCAAAGCATCAGCTTCGAGCCATCTGTTTACGTCTGCCTTTTGAGAGAGAGAGAGAGAGAGAGAGAGAGAGAGAGAGAGAGAGAGAGAGAGAGAGAGAGAGAGAGAGAGAGAGAGAGAGAATGTATTACGGCATCATGACGTCCAGTGGCCAGCTGTGGCATCCCTGACAATGACCAGACCCACTCCTGCCATGACGGGACAACGTTAGACAAAACAAGGGATCATTCAGACGCCGTCCAGCGGCTGATGTCTTCCTGCGCATGAATAAATGGGACAGATACTTCGATATGTGTTGCTGCTCATGACTGGCATGTAATTACATATTAAGAGTCGTCTGTTAAGGAACCTGATTAGTTCCATTCATGACATATTCAAAATGTTTCTTAATTCATTTCACGTCTCAAATCATCTCAGCGAGTTATGTTTACTGTGAGCCTTAATGTATTCATCATGTCTCCCATCGTAGAAGACTTTTTTTTCCCACTCCCTTTCTATTCTATATTCCTTTCTTTATTCTTTCCCGGAATCAGAACTTTGACCCCGGCTTTTGACCCGACATCAATCAAAGACAATTGGTGTTGGGAGAGTAGTGACCTGACCCATAAATGTCAAGTTAAACGCTAGTGTGTTGAGGTTGTAGTGAAGATGCGTCTAACCTAACCTGTTCAGAAAGGTCAGTCGTGTTGAGGGTGTAGTGTAGATGCGGGTGTGTTAGAGCTTCGCTTGTCATGGATGAGGTGAAGATGCGCTTGGTGGCGTTCCCCCGCCTAGCGAACACGATGATGGAGGCGTAGCAGGGAGTGACAGACAGCAGTCTTTCGTGAATGTTAGCGCTCGTAGTTACAGAGAATTTCCTTTGCGAAGTTAAGGGTTGCCTTAATGTTCCGCTTCTGTATCTCTATCCTACTCCTCCTCCCTATCTCTCTCACTCTCTCCCCCTTCCTCTCACACTCCCTCACTCACTCTCTCTCCCTTCCCTCCCTCATTCACTCTCTCCTCGGTGCGCATCTTGCTCTGCTTCACTCCGGCATCGGCCTCATGTGTGTGTGTGTGTGTGTGTGTGTGTGTGTGTGTGTGTGTGTGTTATGTGGCTACGCGTCGGCCTCCTCCCGGGACGAACAACCTTCGTCTGCCACTGCCGCCCCCACCTGCCCACACCCCTGCCCTGCCCTGCCCTGCCCTGCTCTGTTGTTGCCAAGACAACCCCAGGTCCCTGGCCCACTCCACCGCTGGGTCCTGTCACTGATAATATTAGCCCAAACACACCTATGAATGTTCTGCGGGAAGGTTCTGTAGGCGCCGCCATATTGTGAATCAAGAAATGACAAACGTAAAGAGAGAGTGAAGAGGACTCACCGGTGACGGCTGTCCTGGTTCACTCCTGCCGGGTACTTGTGAACAACATCGCGCAATCCTTGTGTTCAGAAGGTCGTGAGAACGTTTCTGTATTCCAGTATATAAATGTATCCAGACAGGTCAAATTCAAGGAATACATTTTCCTGTCATTATTTTGTATGCATTCTTTCATCTTCTTTCTGCTCAGTGTATTCAGAAACACGTCGAATATGTGTATTTATTCTATAAATGAACGTAGATGGCGCTGTCTGTGTGTAAACCTAAGTTTCGTAATACAAACGATAACGTATCTTATATCAATAAGCTAAACAAAACAACGTGATTCATTGCCATGTAATCCTCTTTCATAATGTACACGTCATCCAGTGCACGTGTGGCCTGGCCAGGATTCGAACCCTGACGAGAACTTAGATCTGCGTCCCGTGGGCCCTATAGCCAGTGTTAGAACCAACATCCATGTACTGATATTCGAACCCACGTTCGGGGACCCGGGGCGAGGATTGGAATCCACGTCGGTATGCCTTTATAACGAGGACTCGAACCTGGGCCCTGGTGCTATGTAATGAGATTCAAACTCACGTCCTCACATTCTCAAGTGTGAGGAACTGAACGAGGAAACAGTGGCGGGTGATTCACGCTCACGACCCGGGGTTCTCTGTCGAGGGATTCGAACCGTCAGCCGTAGGCCCTACGGTGAGGATACACAACAGAGCCTGTGGCTCAGGGAACTCTTCAACATCTGTCTTCAACTAAGCCATACTTGGCTTCCTTGATGCCTCCATCCCTGACAGCTCATATTATTCTCTCTACTGCTTCTCTAAACTTCCTCTGTGTGTAGTGGAGCCAGGATCAATAAGCACGTCACCACGATACTCCCCAGGACCTGTGAGGAAAGTTTGATGTATGGGTTACCAGGCAGTAGCAGAGAGAGAGTCGAACCCTGGTGGTAAGGTCGCCAATCCGCGTCCCCCTTTTCCGCCACAGCATCAAGGGCTCGAGGTCGCACATCGTGGGCCTTCGTGGTAAAGACTCTTAACTACGTCTTTGGCCAATGTGGCCAGGAATTAAGCTCACGTTCTGAGGAATCGAACCCCCCCCCCCGTTCCTTACTCTATGGCCAGGGACTTGAACCCCACACCCTTAGTCGCCCTAGTGCTGACGAATGGGGACCACATCGCACGCTGATGCCTGGATGTTCCAGTGAGGGTTGGTCATGTCCAGGTGTCACTGAAGACTATTTATCAGGATTCGAACCTGTGCAGTGGACTGATGCACTGATGTTCGTATTACCACATAATGCTTCAGTATGGCTTATGTATTGTGTAGATCTTCCTGTATTCAGAAGATTCAAGAATACATTAGATTCTCTTCGATGTTACGTTTGTATCCCCCCCCCCTGTGATGTGACATTCCTCTCCTGTATGTGTGGACGTGACGTGGCCAGTGTGTGGTGGCTGAACGAATGAGCAGTTCGAAACAAACGTCACAACGTTGTTTATTGATGATAACCAACCGATTGCTGGTCGAGAGGTCAAGATCTAAGCGGTTCTCACCTCCTCATCTGCTGCACCAGAAGACTTCACTGTTCATGGGGTCAAGCAATAATAGTCCGTGTTGTAAAGTTAGTTACAGTGCAGTTTCATAATCCTGTACTGGAGGACTGAAATGTTCATTTTCCCTCGTTATGAGGGGAAATGAACGTTTTTACTCCCCCCTCTTTATGAAGGAAGATAAACGTTTTATTTCTCCCCTCTTTATGAGGGAAGATAAACGTTTTAGTTTTCCTCTTTATGAGGGGAAATAAACGTTTTAGTTCTCGTTTTTATAAAGGAAAATGAACATTTTAGTCTTACTCTTTTTGAAGGAAAATAAACGTTTTAGTCCTCGTCTTTATGAAGGAAAATAAACGTTTTAGTCCCCCCCCTCTTTATGAGGGAAGATAAACGTTTTAGTTCTCCCCTTTATGAAGGGAAATGAACGTTTTAGTCCGTCTTTATGAGGGAAAATAAACGTTTTAGTCCCCCCCCCCTCTTTATGAGGGAAGATAAACGTTTTAGTTCTCCCCTTCATGAAGGGAAATGAACGTTTTAGTCCTCGTCTTTATGAGGAAAGAGGTACAAAGGCAAGACCTATGATTAGGAGATGAATCACGATTTGTCGTCTAGAAGGAAGTCAAGAAGATTTCCCATTTTTTTTTCTTGTTTTCTCTAGTGTCGCGTGGGAGAGGGCCAATCCGCCCCAGTGTTACCAGAACACCTGTGTCAGGTCTGGCTGGTGTCCCGCCTCCCTCTCCTCCACGCGCGGTAAAAAAAGGAATGAAAACAAGGTGTCGGTATGAGGGCGTGTGAGTCACAGGTGCGGCGGCGGACGCTGTGTTGGTCTGGCTGTAAAAATATTGACCTGTTGGTTTCTGCCACATACATCTCCCCCCCCCCCCCCCTCACACAGCCGTGTCTGTGAAGTGTTAATCGTCAACACATACATATATTTTTTGTTGATAGATTAGTTCTTAAGAGAAATTCAAGTTAATTTAGTTTAATGGAATTCATCATATGAATGTTTAGTTCTTGTAGAAAACGATTGATATTTTCGTCCGGGGATTTTGATGAATGTCTTCGTTTTCTATGCGCCGCCCGTAAGACTTCGGGAGGTGGAGAGGACGAAGTGGCAGGTGATGCGGGCGGGCGTGTTTCTCACTGCTGGAACACATCAAAGAAGCAAGACAATTAATCGAAGCTTCCCCCTGCTTTCTTTTTTTTTTTAACAGCATCAGGTAGTGCGGTGCGTGGAGATCAGTAGAATTCGAGTAATTGTAGATAACATACAGTCCTATAACTCACTGAAGCCAACGTATGACTACGATAGCGACCTAAGACCTAATCCTGAAGGGCCAGGTAGGTTTAGAACCTTATTCAATCAAGCAGAACAAAGAGGATAATATGAGAGCCTCCCCTGTCGACCAGAGGGACACGTCATACAGGACAGTATAGAAAATGTAAATTGTAACGAGAAAATAAAACGCCAGTAACGTTTTATTTATATATACATAAGAAGCTTTACTCTTACCCTCATTTTTTTGTACAGTACCTATATCACGAGGACCTTAAGCGTTACGATAATGGTGACAGGTTTGTTTGTGTTGTAACAGTACGGTAACACGAGGTTGTGGGGGGAGGGGGATGTTAGTCTGTTGGGGCCGGCGTGCGTGGTGCTGCGTGACATTGGGCCCCACAATTGCTCCTCCCCCTCCTCCCCTAGGCCACGGAGCGGGGTCACGGGAGCAACAGTGGCGCTACGTGACCTAGGACACCCGTCACGTCAACGGCGATTGACCAGGTATGGCGCGCCGCCCAGGGTCGAGCGCATAGGTTCGAATCCCGTTTGGTAGTCGGTCTACAGTCAACCCAGCTGTTCATCCACCCCTAGAAGGTTGGTCGATATATAGCGTTAATGGGATGACCTTGATTAGGGCCTCAGCTGGCCGTGCCGTCTAAGCTAACATAAAACAAATGGCTCAAGTCTACATCAAACAGATGGTTGCGTCTTTCATACACGTGACAGTACAATGTTCACGTGATCAGAAACACGCGCTACTGACGCAGATTTGTACATAATGTACAAGTGTGTACTGGTCTTGCATGTATACACTCCTGTACCTTACCACAATGTTTGAGCCGTATGAGCGTTTATGTGGTTACGTCGGCCAGTGTTATTTGAGGCTAGAAATAATAATCATAATAATAATGATAATTTTTTTTTTCTTTTTTTGCTTTGTCGCTGTCTCCCGCGTTTGCGAGGTAGCGCAAGGAAACAGACGAAAGAAATGGCCCAACCCACCCCCATACACATGTATATACATACGTCCACACACGCAAATATACGTACCTACACAGCTTTCCATGGTTTACCCCAGACGCTTCACATGCCCTGATTCAATCCACTGACAGCACGTCAACCCCGGTATACCACATCGCTCCAATTCACTCTATTCCTTGCCCTCCTTTCACCCTCCTGCATGTTCAGGCCCCGATCACACAAAATCTTTTTCACTCCATCTTTCCACTTCCAATTTGGTCTCCCACTTCTCCTCGTTCCCTCCACCTCCGACACATATATCCTCTTGGTCAATCTTTCCTCACTCATTCTCTCCATGTGCCCAAACCATTTCAAAACACCCTCTTCTGCTCTCTCAACCACGCTCTTTTTATTTCCACACATCTCTCTTACCCTTACATTACTTACTCGATCAAACCACCTCACACCACACATTGTCCTCAAACATCTCATTCCAGCACATCCATCCTCCTGCGCACAACTCTATCCATAGCCCACGCCTCGCAACCATACAACATTGCTGGTTTAATAATAATGATAATGATAATAATAATAATAATAATAATAATAATAATAATAATAATGATAATAATGATAATAATAATAATGAGTAAATGTGAATAAGAGCAAGGTTATTAGGTACAGTAGGGTTGAGGGTCAAGTCAATTGGGAGGTGAGTTTGAATGGAGAAAAACTGGAGGAAGTGAAGTGTTTTAGATATCTGGGAGTGGATCTGGCAGCGGATGGAACCATGGAAGCGGAAGTGGATCATAGGGTGGGGGAGGGGGCGAAAATTCTGGGAGCCTAGAAGAATGTGTGGAAAGTCGAGAACATTATCTCGGAAAGCAAAAATGGGTATGTTTGAAGGAATAGTGGTTCTAACAATGTTGTATGGTTGCGAGGCGTGGGCTATGGATAGAGTTGTGCGCAGGAGGATTGATGTGCTGGAAATGAGATGTTTGAGGACAATGTGTGGTGTGAGGTGGTTTGATCGAGTAAGTAACGTAAGGGTAAGAGAGATGTGTGGAAATAAAAAGAGCGTGGTCGAGAGAGCAGAAGAGGGTGTTTTGAAATGGTTTGGGCACATGGAGAGAATGAGTGAGGAAAGATTGACCAAGAGGATATATGTGTCGAAGGTGGAGGGAACGAGGAGAAGAGGGAGACCAAATTGGAGGTGGAAAGATGGAGTGAAAAAGATTTTGTGTGATCGGGGCCTGAACATGCAGGAGGGTGAAAGGAGGGCAAGGAATAGAGTGAATTGGATCGATGTGGTATACCGGGGTTGACGTGCTGTCAGTGGATTGAATCAAGGCATGTGAAGCGTCTGGGGTAAACCATGGAAAGCTGTGTAGGTATGTATATTTGCGTGTGTGGACGTATGTATATACATGTGTATGGGGATGGGTTGGGCCATTTCTTTCGTCTGTTTCCTTGCGCTACCTCGCAAACGCGGGAGACAGCGACAAAGCAAAAAAAAAAAAATAATAATAATAATAATGATAATAATAATAATAATGATAATAGTAATAATAATAATAATAATAATAATAATAATAATAATAATAATAATGATAATAATAATTTTATTTTTTTAATAATAATAATAATAATGATAATAATAATAATAATGATAATTAATAATGATAATAATTACAATAATAACATTGATTATAACTGTCATTGATTTTCGTAATGGCGATATTAACTGAGGAAAAAAGGAAACCCAGAAATCCATAGTTATTTAGTTCCAGAATGTTTATTTGCCTGAATATACCTGGAGGAAATATATCAGTGACGTATGATACGTGGAATATGAAAATAGTTAAGCAAGATGTTTACTGAGTTTGTAGGTAATGATTATCTCTTGATAACGAGGAGGGTAAGGGGTAGTGACGTGGTCTTGGTGCTGGCGAGGGGTAACGTGGAGGGTAAGGGTTAGTGACGTGGTCTTGGTGCTGGCATGGGGTAACGTGGAGGGTAAGGGGTAGTGACGTGGTCTTGGTGCTGGCGAGGGGTAACGTGGAGGGTAAGGGGTAGTGACGTGGTCTTGGTGCTGGCATGGGGTAACGTGGAGGGTAAGGGGTAGTGACGTGGTCTTGGTGCTGGCGAGGGGTAACGTGGAGGGTAAGGGGTAGTGACGTGGTCTTGGTGCTTGCATGAGGTAACGTGGAGGGTAAGGGGTAGTGATGACAGATAAGACTGTAGACTGTGAGGTCACCTCGGTAACTGGCTTCCTGTAGACTCGTGTTTTATCTTTATATCATTTGGTCTTATCTTCTCTCTGGTAAGTTTTTAAAATCTAGTTTTCCACGTAGTCGACAAGCCCCAAGGTTGGTCGGTGAGGTTACCTGGTGAACTAGTGGCCTGGTTCAGCACCAGGAGGACCTGGTTTGTACATAGCTATAGATCCAGCCGCCATGGGCCGCGTGCATGGTGAGGGAGTGTACGTATGCGGCCTTACGAATGATCTCGTAACTCCTGCCGAAGGCTGGTGGATGCAGCCTGACGGTGATGGTCTTAATGACCCCAGCCGTTGTGTAGCGCTGAGCCCCAACCTACCGACTACCCACTGGAGTACAGACACTGGAGAAGCCAATGTGGGAAAACAGCCATGGTGCGTGTGGGGACATATAAGGTTTGTGTATACGGGGTTGCGCTGCTTCACGACACCCTTCACTACAACACTGACCTGCAGTCACGTATGATGTGCATATACAAATGGGAATACAACACACTTTCTTATGCTTATAAGTGTAAGTATGTATGGTTACAGGGATACTTATAGATACTCAAGTACACTTGTATGTTCACACACACACACACACACACCTGGCTTAGGCTTCTGTGTGTGTGTGTGTGTGTGTGTGTGTGTGTGTGTGTGTGTGTGTGTGTGTGTGTGTGCATAAATATATAGGAGTAGTCATGGTACGTATATACAAGGTTAAGAGATGGGGCAAAAAACTCTTTACCCGTAAAACACACACACACACACACACACACACACACCGGGCATGGGAGAGCTGTGGGTAGTCGGGTTGTTAGCGCGCATCAGACTGACACTCGGGTACCACGAGAGGTGTGTGGTCGTGTGACGGGCTACGTGACAACACAAGCGTCGTTACAGTTGTCACCAGCAGAGTGACGGGGACGGTTCATCGTCACTTGAGTCACGTCATTATCCCAGTACTTCCCCCAGGGGGGGGGGGGGGTGAACTGGTGCTCGGACGCCCCAGGCCGCAGCGAGTGACTGGGGCGGGAGAGGTGTGGTGATCATATCCAATCAGCGTCAAAATGGTATAGTCCACCGTCAGTCACCAGGAGAGGGAGTGGCTCCCCAGGGCGGCAGTAATTCAAGATTGGTTTCGTCCAGTAAGCGTACAGCTGGCCAGGTGAGGGGGGAGGGGGGCGTGCGTCTAAACCAGCGTCCACGGAGGAGACGCTGTGATGAAACAGCCACAGGGGCATCATTATGACGACGCTCAGGGTGTACTGCCAGGGGGGATCCACGTCGGGGTGGAGGGCGAGGTGTGGAACAGGTGACGGGTGTGACCCTACAGTCGTCCCCCCCCCCTCCCTCAGCGGGAGGAGGAGGAGGAGGAGGAGGGGTGGGTGGGAAAGATGACTGGGTTTCGTGCTTGACGACTTCTGAAGCAAAGTATGTATACAGTAATGTCTGTGGCTTTAATTACATTTTCTCCCTCAACGGATACAATTATTATTATTATTTTTGATACATGTCTTAAAGTCAGTGGTTTCCCCTTTAACGACCTCATTCCAGTCTCATTTTGCTATGGCATGGAACATGACAGCCTCGCTCACGTCCGGGTTACCTATCGTCTTGCATGTAGGGTGGCGCCCCCACACACACCCACCCTCCACACCTCACATCATCCATGTTATCGTCCTGACCCCAGGTGATGACCTCCTGAACCATGCGGTCCTTGACGACCTCAACCTCTCTCTCTCTCTCTCTCTCTCTCTCTCTCTCTCTCTCTCTCTCTCTCTCTCTCTCTCTCTCTCTCTCTCTCTCTCTCCCATGACGTCATGTGGTAGTGTAGGTAAACCTCGTCCGTCACTTGATGTGTTGAGGACTCAATGTGTCCTCAGTCAGAGGGATAACCGAGGCACGACTCCTCGCCCACCACATCACCCTGACTGTAACAAACGTAATATATATATATTTTTTTCATTAGATTATAATCTTAATTCATTTACTCTAGTTATCTTTTTAGTTTTCCTTATTATCTCATACATTCTCATGTGTAGGAAATAATGCCTCCTCCTCCTCCTCCTCCTCCTCCTCCTGCCCCTCCTCCTCCTCCTCCTGCGTTACTGAAGTTTTTTTTCTTTTAAAGCAGGACCAGTTGAGCGCACGTGTTCGAGCCATTAGACAAGTTGGCCTAAAAAGTTAAAATTAGGCCGAGACTCTTCGCCCGCTATACCTTAAAAGGGGATCGCCGGACGGAAATAAATACGTTCAGATACAGTTGCCTGACGATGATCCCTCGGTGTTTATAATGGATCATCCGGGTGGGAGGCGAGGGAGGGTGGAGTACCGCCGCTTCCAGACGTTTATGAAAATACCCTTGACTGATCCACGACTCATCTCGTTCACCACGATGAAAGAAAATAGAGAAAAATGACGACGATTCTTCCCCCGAGCCGTTCACGTGAAGGAGAGGAGGAGTATAATGATCCTGTCCTTCCATATGAGGCAAGTGGAGGGTATAGAGAGAGGGGGCAAACTTAGGGGGTGGGGGGGTGTTGATGGCGGGAGGAGGAGGAGGAGGGAGATGGCTGAAAGCGCGCGTGGCGGAGTTGCGGCGGAGCGACGCGCACCGGTGGTGGGTAAGGCGTGACTCAGGGACGAGGAACGCCGGGCGCGGGCGAGCGTAGCAGTCACACATGACCCTTAGCGCCAGGGCCCGGCCCCTGGTAGAGACGGACACACGTAATAACTCCTGGTGGACTGATATGATTAGACGAGTCTTCTCCCCCCCCAGCCCCCCCGCCCCTCCCCTCAATGCTGCCGCCGCCTCGTCACCACGACCCGTATTTAGCGCCTCCGACCGGTCCGTTAAGTCAGGGTTCGGTCATCGATTGGTTTTCGTAGGTCGCCCAAGCGTTTCGTGAAGTGTATATCTATAGTGATATTTTCTTATATAGACAACTGGTGGTAATGTTGGTGAATTCGTGCGTCGTGAGATGTGTCACGTATTTCTAAACCGGTGATTATTAAATGTAATACTAAATCCAAAGACAAGTTCGACTGGTCAGTAAACTCGACCTGGGTCGATATCGGTTATCAGGGCAGCTGTTGCAGGTCATTTGATCAGGTCAGCTGACACAACACACGCCAGGCAGCGGGGGGCCGCCGCAGTGCTCAACCCACACTGTGCGCCTGCAGTAATTACATGGTGATAAGATATGCTTGTACTGTGGCGGAGCAGACGGAGTATAATATAAATGTGTAATGATAGTAATTAAAGATTTATTGTCTTAATTGGAGCCCAAGGATTCAGACATAGAGAAGATGGATATAGTAATTAACAAATGTGTTGAATAGTCTTAATGTTAGTATAAAGTTAAAGGTTGGTAGTCTTATACTTACTCGTGAGGTTAACGATGGTTCGGATGGGGCTGTTTCTGTAGCAGTTTGGCCCAGCCTCGATGCGAATGTAATACCGAACTGCAACGCAGGGACAAGGGATCTCTGGTGGCAGGAGGTGATGGTGGTGGGGTAGGTGCAGTAGGTTCGTGAACCGTCGGATGAGGTTTGGGTGATGGCTGGAGAGGGTCGGGAGGGTCACGGTAATAACCTATTAGCCTATTTGTACTCTACGAAGGGGGGGGGGGGTAGTTACACTCGAGGGGCCCCCATCTATTGAACATTTTCCATTGTCGCACAACTTCTTAAATCTCTCTATGTTGTCTGCAAGACAACATCATCTATCAAGAGCGCCTCCTGATAGATGATGTAAGGACCGAATATGACCTTTTCTACACCTTCTCTCGTAACAGTGTGTGTGTGTGTGTGTGTGTGTGTGTGTGTGTGTGTGTGTTCCATGTATGAATTCCTCTCCTGGCACGTGTTCTGTGTGTTTGTGTGTGCACGCGCCCTCGCGTGTATGTGTACACCTACATCCATATTTGTTTCCCATATTTATGTCGGCCCCAACATATGGTTTAGGAACAGGTCAATAGTGACCATCACCACCACACGGGTCGTGTATCGTTCCCTGCAGTAAATGTATTCACGATAGCAGGAGGGCGAAGGTCCACTGTCAATAGGTCGCAAGCAGAATCCATTTTCATTCCTACCTTGAACAGCAACACCACAGACTGGGGTAGTGGGTTCCATCCCCTGGTCTGTGGCTTCTGTTGGTCATCCTGTGGTCTGTGGGGGTCACAGAGCGAGTCCCAGTTATCACCAGTGTACTGCAGGATATCCGACTCGGTGCTTCTCCTTCCATTCTCTGCCGTCGGGTTAGGTCAACACACACACACACACACACACACACACATCGTTACAAGTCTTTGGTCACTCTTAGTCTTCGGTTCCCTTTAATGGCAGAAGTTGAACTCCACAAAGAGAACCTATTATTGAGAAATAATTATGTTGAATTAATTAGTCAGATTTGATAATGAAATTTCAATTCACATGATATAGATGAAGTTGTACCTCGGTGAGTAGGAAACTGGTCAACTGTCGTTAAACAAAGAGTTGTGATTACTGATCAAGCCTCAGAATGGTTTGACGTAACAAGTGGAGTACCACAAGGATCTGTCTTGGGACCGGTTCTCTTTCTCATGTATCCTAATCATATTAATAATGGGCTGCATTGTAAGATATCGAAATTCCTAAACGATACTAAGTTGCGAAATGAATTCACAACAGATATTGAACTTCTGCAGCTTCAAGCGGACATAAACAAAGTGATGAACTAGGCTGACAGGTGGCAAATGAATTTTGATATCGGTAAGTTCAAAGTTTTACACGCCGGTAGTGAAAATGAAAAGGCAAGCTACAATATGATTTCTGTTGAACTGCTAAACTGTTGAACTGCTAAAGGTAAATGAAGAAAAAGTCTTAGGTATAATGACCAATGATGATCTACAGCCAAGTAAGCAGTGCACAGAAGCAGTTACAAAGGCGAACAAAATTGTTGGATTTATATGTACGACAATCGACTTTAAGTCCATGGATATTATTATCCTTACTCTACACAAGTCACTAGTGCGTCCCCATCTTGATATTGTGTTCAGTTTTGGTCACTCTACTTGAGGAAACGAAAGACATAAATAGAAATGGAGAGAGTATAGACATAGACGAGCCACCAAGGTGATTCCCGGACTGAGAAACAAATCTTGTGAGAGCTGATTAAACGACTTCAATCTATTTCGTTTAGATAAGCGGAGGTTAAGAGGTGATCTGATACAGACGTTTTAAATTATCAAAGACCTCAATAATCTCGATCCAGCGACTTACATAACGATAGATTCGTCTCACTCGCATTAATGGTCACAGACTCGTTGGCCAACGAGTTGGCCTTAAATTAGGCGAAAATGCTTTTTCAGCAGGATGGTTAGTGTATGGAACGATTCATCAGAGTGGTTGAAAGTAGCACCATAGAGTAGGTTTGAGAATAAACTTGATATTTCGATTCAAATCCACGTCTGACATTACTTGCGCCTCCTTAGCTACATATTATAATATGTTCTGTCTTTGATATGTACTTATTTCTACCCTCACGCACTGATCTATGATTTCCATATCTCTTCCGCTATCACAAGCAGCCTCGAAGGGACCCAGTGGTCTGGGGCTGTTTGAATTACTTTTTTTCTTTTTTTATATACGGATCAGTGAGTGAGATGTTAACGTTCGTAGGTATATCCGTCCGTCGCTACGTCAGATATGGCTCTTGACGTATTACGCGAAAACCCGTTGTGACGCACTGCCTCGCCTACCATAAGACATTGGCCACAGAAGTTAACTTTGTCACTGTCAATGAATTCAACAAAACACACACACTTCTGGAGGCGATGAAGCCACGTCAGAAAATGCGCTTCGCTACAAGGAAAAGAAATCGGCTTCTGGGGAATCGTATGTTATCTCGTTGCAACACAGTTAATGATAAAAACGAAACATGGTATGCATTTATTTCGGGGGCGTACGTGATCTGCCGTCCTTTCATTTGGTAAAATCTTTCGTAAGAGACTGGGTGACATCGTACAGCGGAAGGAAAAAATGATGTACCCATCTGTGATGTAGACACGTTCCAGTTAAATTCAGAAGGTCGTGACTTTACGACTAGGCTCCTACGCTCTCCTTCCTTCTGCGCCCCTCTACACACCCTTCTTCTTTTCCATTCAATACCACAGAAAACGTATATGATTAACCCTCTACTCTCGTTCTGTTGCGCGCGTAAACACGAAAGTTGATCCGTAAGGATACAAAAATTACCGTTGAGTCGGGGAGAGAAAAAAAAAGCCAGTTGAATTCCTTGTAACAATTCTTCCCATCTACGTTGGCCAGAACGACATAGTTAATCGGGACGCCATGTCGTAGCGGAGGATGGGAGAACTGACTACCTTTTATCAACGACACGTAAAGAATTATCTTGTGCTTGAAATATAGTTCAATCCGTGACCAAGGAAGTGGAGCGTTCGACCTGATTCGTTTTCTATGAAAAGTACGTGTGACTTATTTAGATTTGACTGAAGATGTGATGTGTGTATCTTTCTTTATCTATATGAACCCGTGTCACGAGATGGAGATGACCACCTTGATTACTCTGTATACCACAGAACACCACCTCCAAGTTCCACGTCAAAAAAAAAATGTCAGTAACGGAACTACGTTTACCATCACCATCACAATGAAAATAAACACTTATATCAATCACATTACTTACACGATAAGTAGAAAACTATACAGGGAAGATGAAGCGTAGGTAGGACACTTTTTTTTTGGGGGGGACTCCATATCAAGTCATTGGAGTCAGGAGGCAAAAGGTCAAAAGGTTAAGGAATGACCTGCTGGGGTTGTACAGGGGTGATATGTGTTTGAGTGGAATGTTCTCTGGGGTCATGGAGCTGCTTGCACCATTCCCGCCACCGTCACCTTTTGCCGCCAGGAATCCCTCGTCCCCATGTTACAAAGGTTGGTCACCACACCCGGACCTACTACACAAACAGTCCCACACACGGAAAATGTTATCAGTAATTACCAGACTGGATATCAATCGCCATTTTTCTTCTATTATTTAAAGGATGTTTAAATGCCTCCTTCTGTATCACTTCTCTGTCTTTTGTTGTGTATTTACAGAATTTTCAGATTTTGGCTGTAGTTAATTCATCAAACCGCTGTATATTATTATTATTATTATTATTATTATTATTATTATTATTATTATTATTATTATTATTATAATAATAATAATAATAATAATAATAATTATTATTATTATTATTATTATTATTATTATTATTATTATTATTATTATTATAATAATAATAATAATAATTATTATTATTATTACTATTATTATTATTATTATTATTATTATTATTATTATTATTATTATTATTATTATTATTATCATTATTTATTATTATCATTATTATTGATTTCATTTACGTGGAATGTATGAGCGGTATTGTGTATGTTCGGTAACTCCGGCGGGCCAGATTTCAAGACGAGGAACGTTGGAAGAGGCGTGCTGGTGGGTGACTCCTCCCACTGTCCCCCGTTCCACTAACTCCCGCACAAATCTGCAGCCATAAACGTGATGACGAACATTCCAGTAATAAAGGCGATTTATTTACCTGTAACCCAACAGTGAAACATCTGTATTTCATCATCAAAACTATTTGTAGAGTTATTCGTATTATTCCATAAAACCTTAAGATCATGTGATCATATTATAAAATTATGAAATTCTATAATTTTTCTATCGTGTCAATAATTCTATGGTTTTATATAATTCTTTAATGAGAACATACGTACAGACGGATCACCATCGGGGTCGTGTGGGAGCAGCTATCGTACACTATCGTTATTTTGGTGTCGAGGGTCCTTGAGCTATGGTGGGCAGGAGGCATAAGAATCAACCAGTCAACCAATAAGTCAATCAGTAAATAGATAAGTAGATGATGAAAATAAACGAATTAATTTCGCCCTCGTTGCTGCTATCTCTGCTAATCTTTTGGGTGGTATTGCACGTTCTTGATTGCGATTTCAGACCCGATAATGGTATTGGATATGTGCTGGTGGTGGTCCACACACCCGGGTGGGGGGGGGTCTCTTAAAGTGGTCCGTTAACATACAAAGGTTGTGCGGACCCCTGTCTTAGGTGGTCCATGTGCTACGAAAATTCGAATGTTGAAAAAAAAATAACTTAAAGAATATTTGAAATTAACACAGCTGAAGAATAATTGATTTTTTTTAGTTCTTACATTGTTATTATTCTTTATTATTCGTGTATATAGACGATATGCTTAGACAAAAAAAAAAGATAGAAAAAATCACTTTCAATTAATTTGTTTGTTTGACCAAAAATGATCTTGGTTTTAACAAAACAATATAAAAATGTGTAATCATAACATACAGAAAAAGTAACATTTTTACCAGATTAAGTTGGAGGGGAACGTAATATGGGTTGTGACCCTCGGCTCGTTGCATAGATGCGCCTTTATATTGTGGGTGTACTACCGGGCGCATCTTGGGACAGGGGGGTGAGGACATAGCATAAACTTTCCTTAGGTGGCTGTAAATGCAACACTGTCACTGATGGCATATATATATATATATATATATATATATATATATATATATATATATATATATATATATATTTTTTTTATACTATTCGCCATTTCCCGCGATAGCGAGGTAGCGTTAAGAACAGAGGACTGGTCCTTTTTTGGAATATCCTCACCTGGCCCCCTCTGTTCCTTCTTTTGGAAAATTAAAAAAAAAAAAGAGAGGGGAGGATTTCCAGCCCCCCGCTCCCTCCCCTTTTAGTCGCCTTCTACGACACGCAGGGAATACGTGGGATGTATTCTTAATCCCCTATCCCCAGGGATATATATATATATATATATATATACACACTAGAGGTTGCACTGCGTGAGAGATGTAACATTGGGCGAGGCTGTATAATTGGGAGTATAGTCTCGTCAAAGAATGTACTGCAAAGTAGTCCACTTTCCATGCCACTGGAATAAGCGCAGCTCTAGGTGAAGAGATATATGCACAATCACCACTGGAAAGAGATATATGTGTGGATTGGTGAGGGAGGTAAAATAAAAGAGACTTGGAAAGAGGGGTGAGTATGCAGTCTGTTGGGGATGAGAGGGCCTGGGAAGTGTTGTTGTTTGCCGATGATACAGCGCTGGTGGCTGAGTCGAGGGAGAGACTGCAGAAGTTGGTGACTAAGTTTGGAAAAGTGTGTGAAAGGAAAAAGTTGAGAGTAAATGTGAATAAAAGCAAGGTTATCAGGTTTAGCAGTGTTGAGGGAATGGTTAGTTAGGATGTAAGCTTGAAAGGAGAAAAATTGGAGGAAGTGAAGTGTATTCGGTGCCTGGGAATGGACATGGCGGCAAATGGCACCATGGAAGCGGAAATGAGTCATAGGGTGGGGAAGGGGTCAAAGGTTCTCGAAGCACAGAAGAATGTGTGAAAAGAGAGGTCGTTATCTGACGGGCAAAAATGGGTATGTTTGAGGGAATCTTAGTCTTAACAATGTTGTATGGTGGATGGGAGGCATGGGCTATAGATAAGGCTGTGCGGAGGAGGGTGGATGTGTTGGAAATGAAATGTTTGAGGACAATAGTTGGTGTGAGGTGGTTTGAACGAGTAAGTAATGAAAGGGTGAGAGAGATGTGTGATAACAAGAGAGCAGAAGGTGTGCTGAAATGGTTAGGACATATGGAAAGAATGAGTGAGGAAAGGTTGACAAAGAGGATATATGTGTCAGAAGTTGAGGGAAGAAAGAGAAGTGGGAGACCAAATTAGAGAGGAAAGGATGGAGTACAAAATATTTCGAGTGATCAGGTTCTGATCATGCAGGAGGGTGAAAGGCGTGCAAGGGAGAGAGTGAATTGCAAGGATATGGTATGCAGGGGTCGACATGCTGTCAGTGGACTAACCAGGGCATGTGAAGGGTTTGGGATAAACCATGGAAAGGTCTGAGGGGCCTGAATATGGATAGGGAGCTGGGGTTTTGGTGCATTACACATGACAACTAAAGACTGAGTGTGCACGCATGTTAGAATATTTCCAACTTCAGTTTTTAGGGTCGAATAAGATTTGTAATTGATTTCTTGTAGCAAAGTGATGAATGACATGTCATTGTTCGTAATGAATATTTGACGTCATTTCTTTCTTAAATTTAAGTCCAAACTGTTAATGAAATCTGGCTTATATTCAATTTTCCCGAGCGGTAGGGGTAGGTGGTGAGGAGGTACTGTGCGAGAGGGGGTGGTGGATACGTCATGCACCAGAATATGATATTATTTATTTACGATATGTGAAAGAGAGATAGATATAACACTATCTACTAATTTATTGATTATGCTGTTTGCCTGGTGTTACAGGAGCAGGTGGGTGAGCCATGAGGCCAGTTGGTGCAGGTCAGTCAGCAAACTTAACGATGACTCGGCTGATCGATCGAAAACGTGGCGCGGGAGGTGGGATGGTGGGGCTGTGGACACTCCCATGGCTAGGTACACCTTGGCCTCCATCTTGAGTCAATCCCAGGCAACGTTTTCCTTCAATTCACGTCAGATTATGTGATTTAAGGGTATCTCTGAGGTGGCGAAGTTTAATGGAGTTCGGCATCTCAATATTCTGTACCTAGCCTCGTAGGCAACTAGTGGGGAGCGCGTGTTGGGGCTGACGCAATGACTGCTGGCGGGTTGTGTTGGGGAGAGAGGGGGGGAATTGGGGATCTTGCTTGTGGGGAGGGAGGGACCCATTCCCTATCCACCAGCCCTGGCCAAGGCTCGGAGACTATTATTTCTATATGATCCGTTCGTAAACGATAGTTATATAATGTCAACATTTATCGATAAGTGATATTATAAAAACTGTATCACTGAAACGATAAAACTATACACGCTTTCTTTAAAGAAACACCTTGAGTTTTTTTTCCCTATAGATCATAGTTCAGTGTCAAGACAGCTGTAGTTTAATCTTATCTCTAATTGAGTGATTACTTGTTTAAATGACTTTGTAAATTATAAGATGTAACGTGAATGAGTCAAATGTTGGAAAACGTTTTTAAAACTTTTCATATAAGGGAAATATTTGAGAAACGATAACTAATATAGTGAAATATGATGTTAATGTTTTATTTAAGATGAAAACTTTGAATATAATGTTATAAGACACATACGCTATTGTCTTGATTGTTTAATCTGAGCAGGTTGAGACAGCGGTCCTATGGTGTAATGGTTAGCACTCTGGACTTTGAATCCAGCGATCCGAGTTCGAGTCTCGGTAGGACCTAGTTCTGTGGAACATTTTCCTCATAATTTCTCATAAGAGAAAGCACGTACAGAATGTGAGGAAAATGTGATTGTGAGATTTAATAATGAATTATGCTCGTAGTAGGCCTAATAGGGATTATTTTTAATCCTACTTACGGGCATTTTACAACGACTTAGGGCGATATTCATGTATAGATATCACCCAAAATATCTTCATTGATATTTTAACAGAGACACTAATGGATATTCCCGATAAACCTCTCAGAGAGGTTTTAAATGTTGGTGAGGAGTGTGCGTACAAGTGAAGTGTGGGAGGCTCGCCGGCTAGCCACTATGGCGGGAACGTGTGATACGAGTTTTCCCGCTTTCTCGGCTTCCCGTTAACCTTTCCTATCTTTATATAAATAGGACAAATGTGGCGATACTTTTGTCATGTCGTTCTCTCACACTTGAATCTTTTACTTTTGTTTTGGATATATATGTCGATAGTGCATAATATGTTCTTAATGAAACATATTGAGAAATTTAGCTCATATATCTTGATTTACTAACTGGCTCCACTGTTCACACCACTGACGTAAATCAAACGATGTAAGTAAAAGACGTTAACTACAGTTCATGTTTATGCATCATCGTTAACTTTCTATCGTCTATTTCATTATACATTGTAGGATTTTATGATGTGTAAGGTAAAGCCCCGTTTAAAGTTGACCCCGCGCTCTTTGACGTGCACAAGAAAAATAATGTCCAATGCACTGTATAAAATCCACTGGTTTGACTATCAAATAAATGTGCTCTTAACTTTACGTTTATTCATTGGGAGATAAAGTGATCAGATTGTAGAATTCATCACGAGAATGACTGGTTAAAGGAAAGTTAATAGGGAATTAATCTTAGAATGATAGGCATTGATGCTCGTTTGTGTTAATCATTACAAACCTTCACTAAGTTTACAGAAGATAATGAGGCTGTTAGCTAATTATGGTGTTTAGGGGAATGTATGGGAAATAATGGGGATAGGAAGCTCCCCCGAGAAGAAGATACACGTTATATTTAAGGAAAACACTTTCCTCTCATACGCTCAGCTGGTCTCAGACCCTCCTACTAAATTACAAATGTTGATTCGAACGCTCGTTAATCCCAATTGATTAAACAAAAAAAACAATAGTAGTTACCCGAAGTGATTAGACCGTAAATTTCGTATAAGAAGAGAAAAAATGCAGAGAAAGAATGCAGGGAAATTAAAAGTGGATTATTTCCATGTGCACCGGACCTCCCCCCCCTTCACTCCGCCCCTCCCCCTCCCCACGCTTGCACCGTGATCCCGGAGCTTCCAGAACCGTCGGGTGGCCGGTACAGCGCCGCACCGCCGGTACAGCGCCGCACCGCCGGTACAGCTGCACCGGCCGTTCATCCGTGCCGTTACGAAACCTTAAATGAACACGGCAGATTCAACTCGAAGAAAGAAAATCGAATATTACGACGTTTCACATGGGTATCTCGTGTGTGTGAGTGAAGCTCTAGGAAAACAGACGTTAATAAACTAAAGTCTTTAATGTGTAAACAATAAAATGCACCACAGGAAATGGTTACATTCCCCTTGAATACTTCGGTCTGTTGACGTGACCTTTGATTTTTTCATGATCAGGTCAAAGGTCACGTTATTATACTCTAGGGGTCAATACCGTTGAACTCTAGGTAAGGTTGTACGAGATCTGGTGTAGTAGTGACCATGTGGGGGGTTGGGGGCAGGTGAGACCCCCCTACTTCTCCCCACCATTTCTACCCATATCCCCAGATCACCCCCCCCTCACCATCCTCCCCTCCCTAACATCCCCCCTCACCATCCTCCCCTCCCTAACATCCCCCCTCACCATCCTCCCCTCCCTAACATCCCCCCTCACCATACTCCCCTCCCTAACATCCCCCCTCACCATCCTCCCCTCCCTAACATCCCCCCTCATCATCCTCCCCTCCCTAACATCCCCCCTCACCATCCTCCCCTCCCTAACATCCCCCCTCACCATCCTCCCCTCCCTAACATCCCCCCTCACCATCCTCCCCTCCCTAACATCCCCCCTCACCATCCTCCCCTCCCTAACATCCCCCCTCATCATCCTCCCCTCCCTAACATCCCCCCTCACCATCCTCCCCTCCCTAACATCCCCCCTCACCATCCTCCCCTCCCTAACATCCCCCCTCACCATCCTCCCCTCCCTAACATCCCCCCTCACCATCCTCCCCTCCCTAACATCCCCCCTCACCATCCTCCCCTCCCTAACATCCCCCCTCACCATACTCCCCTCCCTAACATCCCCCCTCACCATCCTCCCCTCCCTAACATCCCCCCTCACCATCCTCCCCTCCCTAACATCCCCCCCTCACCATCCTCCCCTCCCTAACATCCCCCCTCACCATCCTCCCCTCCCTAACATCCCCCTTCACCATCCTCCCCTCCCTAACATCCCCCCTCACCATCCTCCCCTCCCTAACATCCCCCCTCACCATCCTCCCCTCCCTAACATCCCCCCTCACCATCCTCCCCTCCCTAACATCCCCCCTCACCATCCTCCCCTCCCTAACATCCCCCCCTCACCATCCTCCCCTCCCTAACATCCCCCCTCACCATCCTCCCCTCCCTAACATCCCCCCTCACCATCCTCCCCTCCCTAACATCCCCCCTCACCATCCTCCCCTCCCTAACATCCCCTCCCTCAACTGAAATACGTTCCCCTCATGACGACCTTAACCAGTTCACGGGGACTGGGGAGTGTCCAGGCCAAGAGGGGACGCCATTAGGTTAAGGGTGAGGGGAGTGTGGACCTGAGGGGAAGCAGTTGTGTGGCCTCGTGAGAAGACGCCCAGACGACACTCAGAACATTGAAGGAACTATTTCAAAATGAATATGGAAGGGGAAGGTGGGGGGAGGGGGGGGAGACCGGAGGGGCCCCACAGGCGTAGATCTCCCCCCCTCCCCCACCCCCCTTCACTCTCTCCCCCTCCCCATTACTGTACAAATGGGTTACCAAACTTGCTGATGCACACACACACACACACACACACACACACACACACACACACACACACACACACACACACACACACACACAAACACACACACACACACACACACACACACACACACACACACACACACGCGCGCATACACACACACACACACACACACACACACACACACACACACACACACACACAAAGAGACACACACACACACACACACACACACACACACACACACACACACACACGCGCGCATACACACACACACACACACACACACACACACACACACACACACACAAAGAGACACACACACACACACACACACACACACACACACAAAGAGACACACACACACACACACACACACACACACACACACACACACACACACACACACACACACACTGCCTCAGTGTGTACGTACGTACATTCTGTGAAGGAAAGGATTACCTCTCCTTTTTAAAAAAAATACAAACTTACAAAACTACGAAAATTGGCGGGGAAAGTTCTGGAAAGTTCTTTCGTGACGAGAAACGACCAAAGACATTGATCACACGAATTCAGGCGCCATTTTTAAAGTTGTTATTTGAGAACCATTTAAGACGTGGAATTTTGATAACTTGCATGAGAAATATTACTTAACTTATACATATCATCTAAAGACGATTTTACGAGCTACAAATTTTGAAAATTGATGTGAATGTAAGTAATGACTTACATGAGAATTTTATTGGTAATTTTGTAGTAAACGGTTATGCAAACCATGAACGTTATTTAATGCTATTATTATTATCGTTCAAGATCTTTAGCATTAAACGTGTGTGAAAATTGGAATCATTTGAACAAATGTTAAGAATTAAGGGAAAAAAATTTATCAACGGAATATAGAGGGACAAGATGTGTGACGCTGGTCACCCCTGGCTGACTGACACACAGTGTCCAGCCAACCTTATCTTTAAGATACATTATCATGGTGTTGGGTGGGTGGGTGGGTGGGGCAGTGTCCATGTTGGGGGAAGGGGATACTCTACTGTGTCTTCTAGAGAAGGTGAGGGTAGAGGGGGAATATACCCATTTATGTATCTCCGTTAGGTGAGGATAGAGGGGAATATACCCATTTATATATCTCCGTTAGGTGAGGGTAGAGGGGGATATACCCATTTATATATCTCCGTTAGGTGAGGATAGAGGGGAATATACCCATTTATATATCTCCGTTAGGTGAGGGTAGAGGGGAATATAACCATTTATATATCTCCGTTAGGTGAGGATAGAGGGGAATATACCCATTTATATATCTCCGTTAGGTGAGGGTAGAGGGGGATATACCCATTTATATATCTCCGTTAGGTGAGGATAGAGGGGAATATACCCATTTATATATCTCCGTTAGGTGAGGGTAGAGGGGAATATACCCATTTATATATCTCCGTTAGGTGAGGGTAGAGGGGGATATACCCATTTATATCTCCGTTAGGTGAGGGTAGAGGGGAATATACCCATTTATATATCTCCGTTAGGTGAGGGTAGAGGGGGATATACCCATTTATATCTCCGTTAGGTGAGGGTAGAGGGGGATATACCCATTTATATCTCCGTTAGGTGAGGGTAGAGGGGGATATACCCATTTATATCTCCGTTAGGTGAGGGTAGAGGGGGATATACCCATTTATATATCTCCGTTAGGTGAGGGTAGAGGGGGATATACTCATTTATATCTCCGTTAGGTGAGGGTAGAGGGGGATATGCCTTATTATATCTCCGTTAGGTGAGGGTAGAGGGGGATATGCCCTATTATATCTCCGTTAGGTGAAGGTGGGGAATGCACCTTATCATATCTCCGTTAGGTGAAGGAGAGGAGGATGTACACTATATATCCTAGTAACTGGTTATATGTGAGGGAGTTATGATGTCTTGTATCCGTAACACATTACAAATGGGGGAACTACCCCTATTATCTTGCTCACAATGTGGTGTGCCGGGGGGGGGGGACTACTCCCCCATTATGTGAACGCAACTGAGACACTGGGGAGGGATGAAGGAGGGGGGGAGGGGGGGTGAATCAGTCGCATCCCAATACACACCTGTGACCACATATGTGTCAAGCTTTTACAAGTTCCCCTCCCCATTTGTGTTACTTATACACACTAATATACATTAATATATATATATATATAGATATATATAATATATATATAATATAATATATATAATATATATATTTTTTTTTTTTTTTTTTTTTTTTTCATACTATTCGCCATTTCCCGCGATAGCGAGGTAGCGTTAAGAACAGAGGACTGGGCCTTTGAGGGAATATCCTCACCTGGACCTCTTCTCTGTTCCTTCTTTTGGAAAAAAAAAAAAAAAAAAACGAGAGGGGAGGATTTCCAGCCCCCCGCTCCCTTCCCTTTTAGTCGCCTTCTACGACACGCAGGGAATACGTGGGAAGTATTCTTTCTCCCCTATCCCCAGGGAAATATATATATATATATATATATATATATATATATATATATATATATATATATATATATATATATATATATATATATATATTTTTTTATACTAATCGCCATTTCCCGCATTAGCGAGGTAGCGTTAAGAACAGAGGATGAGGACTGGGCCTTTGAGGGAATATCCTCACCTGGCCCCTTTCTCTGTTTCTTCTTTTGGGAAAAAAAAAAAAATGAGGGGAGGATTTCCAGCCTCCCGCTCCCTTCCCTTTTAGTCGCCTTCTACGACACGCAGGGAATACGTGGGAAGTATCCTTTCTCCCCTATCCCCAGGGATAATATATATATATATATATATATATATATATATATATATATATATATATATATATATATATATATATATATATATATATATATATATATATATATATATATACAGGAAGTTTTACGTAGAAAATTCTGTAGTTATAACGATGGGTTACATGTGCTGCTGCAGGTAGGCCCATGGCAGTGTGACGACCCCCCCCCCCCCCCCCCAAGGTGTGGGATACACCACTTGTTACGTAATATAGAGTGAAATGGGGGTGGGGGGGTGTGGGGGGTAGTAACCACTTACCGCACCCTTGGGGAGGAGGAGGAAGGGTTAGGGGGAGGGGGGGGAGGGGGGAGGAGCAGCGATCAGCTTACACCAGGCAGGGGGGGAGGGGGGGGGAGGGAGGGTTGGCCGGTCCCTCACCCATGTGAGGCTTCTGTTGATCCTCCAGCCCGCGGCTCACACCCACCCGGCCCCACCCACCGCGCTGCACGATCAACGTAAAATCTCGAAATAAATCATTCGTTTCAACGTTAAATATCGCTCGGTATTTTCTCAGTCTGCCTCGGGCGGAGTAGGCGATCCACAGTGTTGTGAGGGAGGAGGGAAAGTACATTAAGCCCCATAATCTCAGGTAGATCATCTTACGGAATTATGAGGTAGATCAACCACTGCCTCATCGCTACAAAATGAGTGATAAACTCACACTCCCCTGGTTCCTATGTGTGGGGGTACGGGACGGCTGGACACGTCAGGGTAAACCTTCTGTAAACTTGTAAACTCATGACTGTAAGATGATAACCAAGGCTATAAGCTGTCGACCAGTTTCTTGTACTGTATCTACGAATGAGCACCGAGGTAGAAGGAGACTTACGATCCGTTTTCTTCGTCTTTTCTTCACTTTTCCTCGTCTTTTTCTTCTGCTAACCTCGTCTCCCAAGGAACCCCTCCCACCAACCTCCCCCAGAGTTCTCTCAAGTCCCCCAGAACGGGAGGGGACGCTTCGAGTTCGAGAGGATGTTCGTTATCTTTACACGCTCGAACGAGGCCAAGGGCGAGGCTAGCGCGTAGTACTCACCGCCCGCGGAGAGAGAGAGAGAGAGAGAGAGAGAGAGAGAGAGAGAGAGAGAGAGAGAGAGAGAGAGAGAGAGAGAGCATCAAGAACTATTCAATACGTATTGTGAACTCCATCGTAAACTCGACGCTAATGAATCCTTTGCTTAAGCGTTCTCAAGATGACGACCATCGTGTGGCTCGGTGTTATGTATTCCATTAGCGAGCCGCTTATCTCCTTTACCCCCCCCTCCCTCCTCTCGCCTGCCGCCCACACCACCCACACCCACTGCCTCCCGCCCACGCCACTTTCACCCACTGCCTGTCTCTTTGTCTCGTTTCGCTTAACCCCATGAATACAACGGTACAACACTTGAGCTAGACGGTGCGACCCTTGAGCACGATGGTAAGACCCTTGAGCACGACAATACGTCCCTTGAGCACGACAGCAAGACCCTTGAGCATGACGGTGCGACCCTCGAGCACGACGGATACTCTTGAGAACGACAATACGTCTCTTGAGCACGACGGTATGACCCTTGAGCACGACAATACGTCCCTTGAGCACGACGGTAAGACCCTTGAGCTAGACGGTACGACCCTTTAGCACGACGGTATGACCCTTGAGAACGACAATACGTCCCTTGAGCACGACGGTATGACCCTTGAGCACGAAAATACGTCCCTTGAGGTCGATGGTACGACCCTTGAGCACGACGATCCTTCCCTTGAGCACGACGGTCCTTCCCTTGAGCACGACGGTACGAACCTTCAGCACGACAATACGACTCTTGAGCACGACAACACGTCCCTTGAGCACGAATTTACGACCCTTAAGCACGACGGTACGACCCTTGAGCACAACAATACGTCCCTTGAGGTCGATTGTACGACCCTTGAGCACGACGGCCCTTCCCTTGAGCATGACTGTACGACCCTTGAGCACTACGGTACGATCCTTCAGCACGACAATACGACTCTTGAGCACGACAACACGTCCCTTGAGCACGACTATACGACCCATAAGTCTGATGGCGTGGTAGGCCAGCGTACCGTCGTGCTCAAGGGTCGTGCTCATGGTGTTGATCACTTCCCATCTAAACATATGGATGCCACCTACACATCTGACTGACGCACCCCCGGCCCCCGTCGTCCACCCACACACCCACCCATACACCTGCCACCCAGCCACGTGAGTTCACGATGCTTGCAGGTGTTTGGGCCACCCACACACACGTGGTAAACCACCTTCACCGTGCTCTCACTACTCACACATCTGTTTTGCTTCCCACATATCTGCCTTACCCCTCGCACATCTGTCTTGTCACACCTGAAAGCTTGCTTCTCTGCTCACACACTTGTCTTGCCTCCCAAACGCATGCCATATCGCTCACACACCTGTTTCTCCCTCCAAATGCATGTCTTATCATTCGCACACCTGCCACAGTACTCAAACTCCTTTTTGATCTCTCGCAGTCTCTGCTGCTTATTAAAGTTGCCTTGCCTCCTACACATATACACACCTTCCACACCTACTACATCAGACAGCACACTCGTTAAATTGCTACCCATACACCTGTTTCATGGTCGCATATAACTGTTACTTTACCGGTACAGTCACACACCTGTTCCGTCACCATACACATCTGTTTCTTCGCCATGATTGTTACCCCCCCCCAACACACACACACACACGCACAGCTGTGCCACGCCACCTACACACCTGTTGATCCTCAACTCCACACATGTAAGTGTGCCTTTCACACCTCTGCTTTGCTGCTCTGGTGATTTTTGGTTTGCCAGGTAGTTAGCAGTTGGACTATGACAACTATTGCCAAGGAATTGCTTGTATCATGTAGACCTATTCTCTAGGTTCAGTAGAATCAAATGTATGTTAAAACAACTATTTCTCAACTTAGTTTATGACGTTTAATGAACTGTTTAATCCAATCAAATATGAGTATTTTTGAATTATTATAACATTTTGATGTTTTCATTAAAAAAGATAAATAATTTGCGTCCGTATCCCCTCCAGGTCAGACATGTTTACGTACGATTTGGTTAAATTTTTGTTGTTGTTTCCGACATTTCCTAGTGTTTATGGATGTCTTAGGGTGTGTGACATGTGCCCTTAGTTGTGGTGAAGTTTCCAACAATGTCCCGAGACATACTTAGTATACCGGACGTATATCAATTGTGATTTATAGACAATTAATTGTGACAGTTGACACGTCGATTGTCTTCCTCTGTACTTGAAATTTACGATCTAAATAACTTGTTTAAGTTGACTCTTATCCCAAGTGCAGTGTGTGAGGTGTAGCCAGACGCTGTAATGCCTGAGACACAAGATTTTGCCTAGAAATTCTCAATAATCCAGTGAGGTTATTTAACATGTAAAATCCCAAGTGATTTGGTTATCACAACAGCAGACTGGTGCTGAAGATGAGCCAACTGGTGTGCCTCTCAACGTTAAGACAGGTACGTTTATTTGTTATGTGATGTTTATTGGTTATATGATGTTTATTGGTTATGTGATGTTTATTGGTTATGTGATGTTTGTTGGTTATGTGATGTTATTGGTTATGTGATGTTTATTGGTTATGTGATGTTTATTGGTTATGTGATGTTTATTGGTTATGTGATGTTTATTGGTTATGTGATGTTTATTGGTTATGTGATGTTTATTGGTTATGTGATGTTTATTGGTTATGTGATGTTTATTGGTTATGTGATGTTTATTGGTTATGTGATGTTTATTGGTTATGTGATGTTTATTGGTTATGTGATGTTTATTGGTTATGTGATGTTTATTGGTTATGTGATGTTTATTGGTTATGTGATGTTTATTGGTTATGTGATGTTTATTGGTTATGTGATGTTTATTGGTTATGTGATGTTTATTGGTTATGTGATGTTTATTGGTTATGTGATGTTTATTGGTTATGTGATGTTTATTGGTTATGTGATGTTTATTGGTTATGTGATGTTTATTGGTTATGTGATGTTTATTGGTTATGTGATGTTTATTGGTTATGTGATGTTTATTGGTTATGTGATGTTTATTGGTTATGTGATGTTTATTGGTTATGTGATGTTTATTGGTTATGTGATGTTTATTGGTTATGTGATGTTTATTGGTTATGTGATGTTTATTGGTTATGTGATGTTTATTGGTTATGTGATGTTTATTGGTTATGTGATGTTTATTGGTTATGTGATGTTTATTGGTTATGTGATGTTTATTGGTTATGTGATGTTTATTGGTTATGTGATGTTTATTGGTTATGTGATGTTTATTGGTTATGTGATGTTTATTGGTTATGTGATGTTTATTGGTTATGTGATGTTTATTGGTTATGTGATGTTTATTGGTTATGTGATGTTTATTGGTTATGTGATGTTTATTGGTTATGTGATGTTTATTGGTTATGTGATGTTTATTGGTTATGTGATGTTTATTGGTTATGTGATGTTTATTGGTTATGTGATGTTTATTGGTTATGTGATGTTTATTGGTTATGTGATGTTTATTGGTTATGTGATGTTTATTGGTTATGTGATGTTTATTGGTTATGTGATGTTTATTGGTTATGTGATGTTTATTGGTTATGTGATGTTTATTGGTTATGTGATGTTTATTGGTTATGTGATGTTTATTGGTTATGTGATGTTTATTGGTTATGTGATGTTTATTGGTTATGTGATGTTTATTGGTTATGTGATGTTTATTGGTTATGTGATGTTTATTGGTTATGTGATGTTTATTGGTTATGTGATGTTTATTGGTTATGTGATGTTTATTGGTTATGTGATGTTTATTGGTTATGTGATGTTTATTGGTTATGTGATGTTTATTGGTTATGTGATGTTTATTGGTTATGTGATGTTTATTGGTTATGTGATGTTTATTGGTTATGTGATGTTTATTGGTTATGTGATGTTTATTGGTTATGTGATGTTTATTGGTTATGTGATGTTTATTGGTTATGTGATGTTTATTGGTTATGTGATGTTTATTGGTTATGTGATGTTTATTGGTTATGTGATGTTTATTGGTTATGTGATGTTTATTGGTTATGTGATGTTTATTGGTTATGTGATGTTTATTGGTTATGTGATGTTTATTGGTTATGTGATGTTTATTGGTTATGTGATGTTTATTGGTTATGTGATGTTTATTGGTTATGTGATGTTTATTGGTTATGTGATGTTTATTGGTTATGTGATGTTTATTGGTTATGTGATGTTTATTGGTTATGTGATGTTTATTGGTTATGTGATGTTTATTGGTTATGTGATGTTTATTGGTTATGTGATGTTTATTGGTTATGTGATGTTTATTGGTTATGTGATGTTTATTGGTTATGTGATGTTTATTGGTTATGTGATGTTTATTGGTTATGTGATGTTTATTGGTTATGTGATGTTTATTGGTTATGTGATGTTTATTGGTTATGTGATGTTTATTGGTTATGTGATGTTTATTGGTTATGTGATGTTTATTGGTTATGTGATGTTTATTGGTTATGTGATGTTTATTGGTTATGTGATGTTTATTGGTTATGTGATGTTTATTGGTTATGTGATGTTTATTGGTTATGTGATGTTTATTGGTTATGTGATGTTTATTGGTTATGTGATGTTTATTGGTTATGTGATGTTTATTGGTTATGTGATGTTTATTGGTTATGTGATGTTTATTGGTTATGTGATGTTTATTGGTTATGTGATGTTTATTGGTTATGTGATGTTTATTGGTTATGTGATGTTTATTGGTTATGTGATGTTTATTGGTTATGTGATGTTTATTGGTTATGTGATGTTTATTGGTTATGTGATGTTTATTGGTTATGTGATGTTTATTGGTTATGTGATGTTTATTGGTTATGTGATGTTTATTGGTTATGTGATGTTTATTGGTTATGTGATGTTTATTGGTTATGTGATGTTTATTGGTTATGTGATGTTTATTGGTTATGTGATGTTTATTGGTTATGTGATGTTTATTGGTTATGTGATGTTTATTGGTTATGTGATGTTTATTGGTTATGTGATGTTTATTGGTTATGTGATGTTTATTGGTTATGTGATGTTTATTGGTTATGTGATGTTTATTGGTTATGTGATGTTTATTGGTTATGTGATGTTTATTGGTTATGTGATGTTTATTGGTTATGTGATGTTTATTGGTTATGTGATGTTTATTGGTTATGTGATGTTTATTGGTTATGTGATGTTTATTGGTTATGTGATGTTTATTGGTTATGTGATGTTTATTGGTTATGTGATGTTTATTGGTTATGTGATGTTTATTGGTTATGTGATGTTTATTGGTTATGTGATGTTTATTGGTTATGTGATGTTTATTGGTTATGTGATGTTTATTGGTTATGTGATGTTTATTGGTTATGTGATGTTTATTGGTTATGTGATGTTTATTGGTTATGTGATGTTTATTGGTTATGTGATGTTTATTGGTTATGTGATGTTTATTGGTTATGTGATGTTTATTGGTTATGTGATGTTTATTGGTTATGTGATGTTTATTGGTTATGTGATGTTTATTGGTTATGTGATGTTTATTGGTTATGTGATGTTTATTGGTTATGTGATGTTTATTGGTTATGTGATGTTTATTGGTTATGTGATGTTTATTGGTTATGTGATGTTTATTGGTTATGTGATGTTTATTGGTTATGTGATGTTTATTGGTTATGTGATGTTTATTGGTTATGTGATGTTTATTGGTTATGTGATGTTTATTGGTTATGTGATGTTTATTGGTTATGTGATGTTTATTGGTTATGTGATGTTTATTGGTTATGTGATGTTTATTGGTTATGTGATGTTTATTGGTTATGTGATGTTTATTGGTTATGTGATGTTTATTGGTTATGTGATGTTTATTGGTTATGTGATGTTTATTGGTTATGTGATGTTTATTGGTTATGTGATGTTTATTGGTTATGTGATGTTTATTGGTTATGTGATGTTTATTGGTTATGTGATGTTTATTGGTTATGTGATGTTTATTGGTTATGTGATGTTTATTGGTTATGTGATGTTTATTGGTTATGTGATGTTTATTGGTTATGTGATGTTTATTGGTTATGTGATGTTTATTGGTTATGTGATGTTTATTGGTTATGTGATGTTTATTGGTTATGTGATGTTTATTGGTTATGTGATGTTTATTGGTTATGTGATGTTTATTGGTTATGTGATGTTTATTGGTTATGTGATGTTTATTGGTTATGTGATGTTTATTGGTTATGTGATGTTTATTGGTTATGTGATGTTTATTGGTTATGTGATGTTTATTGGTTATGTGATGTTTATTGGTTATGTGATGTTTATTGGTTATGTGATGTTTATTGGTTATGTGATGTTTATTGGTTATGTGATGTTTATTGGTTATGTGATGTTTATTGGTTATGTGATGTTTATTGGTTATGTGATGTTTATTGGTTATGTGATGTTTATTGGTTATGTGATGTTTATTGGTTCGCTGAAGATACAGCGCTGGTGCTGATTCAGTGAGAAAACGCAGAAGCTGGTGAGTGATTTGGTAAAGTGTGTGAAAAGAAGAAATTTATGAGTAAATTGAATAAGAGCAAGGTATTAGGTACAGTAGGAGTGAGGGTCAAGTCAATTGGGAGTAAGTTTGAATGGAGAAAAACTGGAGGAAGTGAAGTGTTTAGATATCTGGGAGTGGATCTGGCAGCGATGGAACCATGGAAGCGGAAGTGGATCATAGGGTGGGGGAGGGGGCGAAAATCCTGGGAGCCTTGAAGAATGTGTGGAAGTCGAGAACATTATCTCGGAAAGCAAAAATGGGTATGTTTGAAGGAATAGTGGTTCCAACAATGTTGTATGGTTGCGAGGCGTGGACTATGGATAGAGTTGTGCGCAGGAGGATGGATGTGCTGGAAATGAGATGTTTGAGGACAATGTGTGGTGTGAGGTGGTTTGATCGAGTAAGTAACGTAAGGGTAAGAGAGATGTGTGGAAATAAAAAGAGCGTGGTTGAGAGAGCAGAAGAGGGTGTTTTGAAATGGTTTGGGCACATGGAGAGAATGAGTGAGGAAAGATTGACCAAGAGGATATATGTGTCGGAGGTGGAGGGAACGAGGAGAAGAGGGAGACCAAATTGGAGGTGGAAAGATGGAGTGAAAAAGATTTTGTGTGATCGGGGCCTGAACATGCAGGAGGGTGAAAGGAGGGCAAGGAATAGAGTGAATTGGAGCGATGTGGTATACAGGGTTTGACGTGCTGTTAGTGGATTGAATCAAGGCATGTGAAGCGTCTGGGGTAAACCATGGAAAGCTGTGTAGGTATGTATATTTGCGTGTGTGGACGTGTGTATGTACATGTGTACGGGGGGGTGGGGTTGGGCCATTTCTTTCGTCTGTTTCCTGGCGCTACCTCGCAAACGCGGGAGACAGCGACAAAGCAAATATATACATATATATATATATATATATATATATATATATATATATATATATATATATATATGCCTGGATTTGATGGGAAAGGTTAAGGCTGCCGCTGTAACGGTTTGTGGCATGATGTAGCCAATCCAACTTAGATTCAGTGAGAGTGACTGCAGGTTGGATGCCGTAAACGTTACCCATTGTTATCACTTCCTCACAAGGTAACCTGTTGTGACTGGATAGGCTAAACTGTGGCGCTGTAAATACGTCTCTTCATTCGATGAAATTAAAACTGCAGCCTTGTTAGTCTTGCTGAATGTATGTATAGATTCAACGCTGATTTACAGCCTGAATAATTATTAGCCTGTTACTCTTCGTTTTGCAATTAAGCTAGTTGAACAACAGGTTTGCTTGGCCACTAAGAACCAGACAGACGAGCAAAAAGTTTAGATGTGAAGACAGCCTAGCTCGGGAGACTGCTGGCCGCTGCCTGCTTGCATGGTGTTGTTGTTGAAGATTGGCCAGGCCTTGGAGTGGCACGAGCCGAGTCTCGTCTAGACGACCCGTCGCCCTCTTTTTCCTCAGCTTTGCCAGCTTGAACTTGGCTGCCCTATTTGTTATGTACTTCCTTGCTCTGCAGAGATGCCGGCGACATCTAATGTTGTTTTGGAATCGTCCGGTTTGTCTTGAGTTCAGTGACGAATTCGTTACGATAATGTTTGCGGTTTTTTTTTTTAATGTGGCGTAGACAACACTTTTTCTTTCATAACCTGAGGTTGTAGTTGCTAGCTAGCATTGGAACGGTTGTAATTTTCATAACTTGAAGGATGTAGATGCTAACACTAAAAGTTGCAAATTTCATAACCGGGGGTTGTAATTGCTGACATGAAAAGTTGTAACTTTCATTACTTGAGGTGTGTAGTTGCTAACCAGTACAAGTTGCAAATTTCATAACCGGAGGTTGTAGTTGCTGACTTTGGAACAGTTGTTGCTTTCACAGCCTGAGCTTATAGTTCCTGCAGTGGAACAGTTGTTGTTTTTATAATGCGAGATTGCAGTTGCTGACATTGGAATAGTTGTAACTTTCATAGCCTAAGGTTGTAGTTGCTGTAAACCCTCCAGGAGGACCGATTGGTTGTTATATTTAGGGATTGAGGGTTGTAGTCCCTCCCTCAGGGTCTTATTACCAGAGGCTATGATAGTTGTTGGTAGAATGGTTGTGAATGACCGTGAGACGCAGTCTTGCGTATTGTGCAGTGTTGTTTATTCTTATTTGTGTGTGTGTGTGTGTGTGTGATTACTTTTCTGTCTCACGGAGAGTTGTACATTCTCAACCCTGTTTGTATGTACTATGTATGAATGTTGTCGACACGGAAGGGGCTATCACATGTCTTAGTCGTCATCGTAATCATCTCAGATGAAAGAGAAAACAAAAAGGAGGAAGAGAATGAAAAAAAGAAAATGGAAAACAACAGTTCTTGCTCCTCAGGTGTTTTGTGGACCTAACTCGTAAAATTAGAGAGGCCAGGAAGGGGAAGAAATGGAAGAGAATATATATAACAGCATAGGTTCGAATCGTGGTTGCGGCAGTCGTTTCACAGTCAACCCAGCTATTCATCCTGCTCTAAGGGTTGGTCGATGAAATGGGTATCTGTCTCAGGCTAGGATATATATATATATATATATATATATATATATATATATATATATATATATATATATATATATATATATATATATAGCGTTAATGGGATGGCCTTGATTAGGGCCTCAATTGCCCGTGCCGTCTCAACTAATATAAAAGGAGCTTCGTAGTCCGACTATATTACCCTCGGGAGCCTCTTACGTCGGCTCCCACAGCTCTGACGTTTTGCTCTTCGCGTTCATTATAATATGGACTCCTTGGCAATGACAGGGTTCTCAGACACGACTCTATTCTTTTCCCCACGATGATGATACAGCCTTGTCGACTGTTACTTTTCGCACGTTGTGTAACCACTGACAGAGGGAGTTTGGTAACACCCCTTGATGTGTGTATATATATATATATATATATATATATATATATATATATATATATATATATATATATATATATAACAAATAAATGAATTACTTTACATTAGCGATGGGTTTCGTGAGTCTTACTCCACGTCTGTTCTCATTTATCTGCGACTACATAGCATCTCTCTAGTGGTGCCGATGTTCACGACCAAATATCGTAGTTTCGTACATTATATTTTCTTTTACTTATCCCTCTGACCCGCCTCGCTCTGTCGTGACACAAATTTACCCCCACCAGGACCTTATAGATACATAGCAGTCTTGTAGTTATCACTCATATTCTCAAACATCCCACCCCACTCCCTTTCGTCTGTGACACTTAAGGAAGAAGGTTCACTGGACTGAGTCAAATTTCCAGTTCGAATCGTCTTGGAATGAACGCTGCCTCGCGTGCGTTGCTTTCCAGTACATGCAGAACAACGACTAACGTATATATAATCATTTTGGGGAAATTGGACACATGTAGATCCTTTCTCCTGGTCTTTTAAAACCAAGATATGATCGATGTTAACATGAATTCCCTCGCATCATTGGCTGACGTTATCGAGCGTAGAAACTCCTTCATCCGACTCAATATTTTTTTTTTCTCTCTAAAGTCGTTGCATATCAACGGTTCGTTAGGTCAGACGGTAGGAACTTTGTGACGCGTCTCGTCATAGTGACAGATCGTACTTAGGTCCTCCAGCCGAGACCTGCTGTAGATCCGCTTACCCTCGTTTCCGTCCTGATAACAACGCTAGGGCTGCCCTTCCTGCTGATAAAGCCACACTTGCCCCCGCTTCTCCCACACATTCCACTTTACACGATTCTGCCATATCTTGTCCTCTGCGTTATACCTTATCTTCTTAACTGTATATTCCTATATATTCATATCGCCAGGTCCAGCCAGGGGTCTCTCCACTTGCAGTGGCGGACGGACCACTGGGTCATAGATAGACGGACCACTGGGTCATAGACAGACTGACCATTGGGTCATAGACAGACGGACCACTGGGTCATGGACAGACGGACCAGTGGGTCATAGACAGACGGACCATTGGGTCATAGACAGACGGACCATTGGGTCATAGAGAGACGGACCACTGGGTCATAGACAGACGGACCACTGGGTCATGGACGCCTCCTTAAACATGATTCAGCCATCACTCTGCTTAAAGACGGGCAAAACTATGCGGACTGGATGGTGTCCGACCTTGTGTTGTGAAGGAGCGAGCCTTCGAAGCCTTGCTCCTGTGCTTGCTCGTCTGTCTCGCCTTGGAAGACCAGAAGTTTTCGTTCGTATCGCATGAAGAGCGATGTTTCTTATTTTTACGTTCTCTCTCTCATACTCTCATCCCCTTTACTTGTGTTCGTTCGGCTTGTGATCCTGGTAGCTTAGCTTGGCAGATTACCACATCCTTAATCCTGTAGTAGTAGCCTAGCTTGGCAGACAGCCACATCCTTTAGGTGCCATTATTTCCCACTCACACCGTGTGTCTCACCTCATTACGTTCCTCATCTCGCACCTGGACAACATCGCCCAATGGGGGTAGACGTAAGCTAATCAATATCACTGTTACCTAAACCCAGACTCAAGCTTTTCTCTAGACTGCAATATTCCTTGTTAAGATTATCTTGTATATCTCAACTCTGTTGGTGAATTTTACCTTATATTCCTATGAGTCCACGGGGAAAATGAAACACGATATCGTGTATCATTATCCCCGTGGACTCATAGGAATATACTTGAGCACGCGCAAAATTGTGATTCTTTCCAATATATATATATATATATATATATATATATATATATATATATATATATATATATATATATATATATATATACATATATATATATATATATATATATATATATATATATATATATATATATATATATATATATATATATATTTATATATATACACATTTATATATATATATATATATATATATATATATATATATATATATATATATATATTATCTGAAAGTCATCTTTTTGTGAAATACTTTAGTGCGTCAAAAATTGTAGGAAATCTGTTCAGGTCTGGAACGTCCCTGAGCCCCGAGCAGAGACTTGATATGTGTGTACCGATAAAGGTCCAGTCAGTGCTCGTCCTATGAGGTAGGGCTCATGCCTTATCGCCCACTTCCGTCAAAGTCACTTCACCCATATCACCCACCTTACCTTTCACTCTCCCCACGTTGAACTCCCTTCTCCTCGCCGTGATATCCTCTCCAGCCTCTCACAAGTGTTACCTTGGGTTGTGGCCTCGCGGATCATCTGCCTGGCTCACGCACGACACATCGGGCCACCACGTCTCGCTGCTCTGGTGTTGGAGTGACATGTCGTCCACGTCTCTCCTGGCATAGCTAGACTGTGGAACTCCTTTACCAAGCTATACCTTGAAATGCGAACCTCATCGCTGTGGTAGGAGCTGTATTATGTGCAAACACTTCTACACATTTACAAAAATACACGTTCGCTAGTGCACACACACACACACACACACACACACACACACACATAAACACAAACACACACACATAAACCGACAGACAGACAGACAGACAGACACACACACACACACACACACACACACACACACACACACACACACACACACACACGCACACACACACAAAGTGTGGTTTAGTGCTTATTGGATATATGAAGATGTAGCTATTGGTTTCGAAGCAATTCACGTGACAGCTAGAAGGAGTGGATGTGAGCGAATGTTCCTGGCGCTACCTAGCTAAAACGGGACACGGGGAGCATATATGACAACAACAACAAAAATCCCTAGTTATTATAACCAGCAGCAGCATATACGACCCACAGGTGTTTCCTCGTCCAGCAGTGTCCACATGCCGCTGGACACATGTGGGGGGCTCTTCCAGCTGCCGTTCGTGTTAAGCACCTGTGGCCACATGTGACGGTGTACCTGGCTGGTCGCGAGGGGCGCTGCCCCTAGCTGGACACATCTGTGCTGGAGGCTGGACACAACACGTTGTGTAGGTCTCCTACATCAGACGTGTCATGATGTACGTATCGTGTGACCATAGACTCTCTCAGTCGGGTTCATCTGATATCTAATCTGTATCGATATGATTGATTGAGGACCAGATACACACTGGCCTTGAATCATGGTGACTTTGAAGTCTTCACCGGAACACCTGTTGCAGATAGTCCACCGTGGGGGTTACTATGTGTACTGTCCTTGTTATTGTAATGTCTAACGCAACGTTGCTGAGGTACTCAGACGTGTTGGGCGGAGGGAGAGGGTTATCAGGGTGGGCACAGAGAAAGTGAGGGAGGGGGGGGGGTAACCATGACGGAGGGTGTAGCTGGGGAGGAGGCCTGTGTGGTGGACGGGGAGACAAAACACGACAGGATGAGGGAATGTGGAAGCTGTGGAGATGAGATGGGTGAACGGTATGGGAGGGTCGGGAAAGAAGGTTTGGGGGAATAACTGAGGTGGCAGCCGGGGAGGGTAATTGGAAGCGACATGCTTGGGGGGGAGACGGGTGTTAGGGAGAAACCGGAGGGAAGGGGAAATAGAGATTGATGGAACGTGAGAGAGAAGCAGGTGGGGTGAGGGAAAGGTGTGGAAGCCTCCTCACCCTCTCTCCTTCAGCCACGCATCTCGCCAGATCACCAACAACCCCCCCCCCCCCCCACCCCGCGCTAAATCACGCATGCTGAGGTTACGCAGGGTACGCGACAATGCCCCACCACTCCTCACGAGTGAGAAATACCCCCTCCACCTGAAAACACGTTGGAACACCACGAACGACTGCTTATTAAACCGACCGGTTTGTACGTCAGGGCGGCAACAGAAAGTGTGGCAGAGAGAGAGAGAGAGAGAGAGAGAGAGAGAGAGAGAGAGAGAGAGAGAGAGAGAGACTGGAAGACGACGGTGAGATAAACTGTAGACATATCCGAGACTTGGACGATAGGAGACCTGGACGATGGGGGGGACCTGGATGATAGGACGACCTAGAGGCTAGGACGACCGTGGAACAGCCTTGGTTGACCTAGGAGCCTCAAAGTACCCAGGGAGGCTCCGGTTATCCGTCATTGTACACTATGAACAGTGTTTACCATACCTACCATTTCTTCCTTTAATCAGTGAGAAACATCATCACCCCATACATACACACCCCCCAGTCTACGGGGGTATGTAAATAAAGTATCACAAAGTCGCCTCCAGAACCCCCTTTCGTCCCCACTCCTCACCTCACACACAAAGAACATGCACTATACATTATCGCACTCCTGAGCTCTCTCTCTCTCTCTCTCTCTCACCCATTTCAGACTCTTTCCTCTACTCCGGCCTCTCTTGCGCTCCTTCTAAACACCCATTTAGAAAAAGGGGTCTTGGTTGTGACAGTAGGGCAGGTGGGAGATGGTTGTGGACACGGTTGTTGGTGGGGGGGTATGGATGGCTTCCAGTGTGGCGGGGGTGTGGTGAGGTGAGCTGAACCACTTTCACACAGTCTCACACACCACGGTAGGTAACGGGGTTAGGTAACGCACGCCAGAGACGATGTCGATTGTGACCATTTTCTTCCTATATACGCCGAGTGAGGTGTGACGTCATCTAGAAGTTACACCGGGATGAAAACAAAAAGAAAACGTGAATATTCGGCAGTCGTGCGCGGCCTTCACACACACTATGAGAAACGGACTCCCCTCCTGTACGTACACATTCTTTTGTCTGATCCCAGCCATCTGGAACTGCACAGCCTCCTGCTCGTGTTCCCAATCTTCTCGACCAGGTTTCTCACGTGTTCCCAATCTTCTCGACCAGGTTTCTCACGTGTTCCCAATCTTCTCGACCAGGTTTCTCACGTGCTCCCAATCTTCTCGACCAGGTTTCTCACGTGTTCCCAATCTTCTCCACCAGGTTTCTCACGTGTTCCCAATCTTCTCGGCCAGGTTTCTCACGTGTTCCCAATCTTCTCCACCAGGTTTCTCACGTGTTCCCAATCTTCTCGACCAGGTTTCTCACGTGTTCCCAATCTTCTCCACCAGGTTTCTCACGTGTTCCCAATCTTCTCGACCAGGTTTCTCACGTGTTCCCAATCTTCTCGACCAGGTTTCTCACGTGTGCCCAATCTTCTCCACCAGGTTTCTCACGTGTTCCCAATCTTCTCCACCAGGTTTCTCACGTGTTCCCAATCTTCTCGACCAGGTTTCTCACGTGTTCCCAATCTTCTCCACCAGGTTTCTCACGTGTTCCCAATCTTCTCCACCAGGTTTCTCACGTGTTCCCAATCTTCTCCACCAGGTTTCTCACGTGTGCCCAATCTTCTCGACCAGATTTCTCACGTGTTTCCTATTTTCTCGACCAGATTTCGCACGTGTTCCCAATCTCCTCGACCAAATTTCTTACGTGTTCCCTATTTTCTCGACCAGATTTCTGACGTGTTTCCAATCTTGACCAGATTTCTTACGTGTTCCCAATCTTTCCGACCAGATTTGTTTAGATTTCTCTTACGTATTCCCAATCTCGACCAGATTTCTTACGTGTTCCCAATCTTCTCGACCAGATTTCTTACGTGTTCCCAATCTTCTCGACCAGATTTCTTACGTGTTCCCTATTTTCTCGATCAGATTTCTTACGTGTTCCCTATCTTCTCAACCAGACTTCTTACGTGTTCCCAATCTTCTCGACCAGATTTATTACGTGTTCACAATCTTCTCGACCAGATTTCTTACGTGTTCCCTATTTTCTCGACCAGATTTCTTACGTGTTCCCTATTTTCTCGACCAGATTTCTTACGTGTTCCCAATCTTCTCGACCAGATTTCTTACGTGTTCCCTATTTTCTCGACCAGATTTCTTACGTGTTCCCTATTTTCTCGACCAGATTTCTTACGTGTTCCCAATCTTCTCGACCAGATTTCTTACGTGTTCCCTATTTTCTCGACCAGATTTCTTACGTGTTCCCAATCTTCTCGACCAGTTTCTCACGTGTTCCCAATCTTCTCCACCAGGTTTCTCACGTGTTCCCATCTTCTCGACCAGGTTTCTCACGTGTTCCCAATCTTCTCGACCAGATTTCTTACGTGTTCCCTATTTTCTCGACCAGATTTCTTACGTGTTCCCAATCTTCTCCACCAGGTTTCTCACGTGTTTCCTATTTTCTCGACCAGATTTCTTACGTGTTCCCTATTTTCTCGACCAGATTTCTTACGTGTTCCCTATTTTCTCGACCAGATTTCTTACGTGTTCCCTATTTTCTCGACCAGATTTCTTACGTGTTCCCTATTTTCTCGGACCAGGTTTCTCACGTGTTCCCAATCTTCTCGGACCAGGTTTCTCACGTGTTCCCAATCTTCTCGGACCAGGTTTCTCACGTGTTCCCAATCTTCTCGGACCAGGTTTCTCACGTGTTCCCAATCTTCTCGACCAGGTTTCTCACGTGTTCCCAATCTTCTCGACCAGATTTCTTACGTGTTCCCAATCTTCTCGACCAGGTTTCTCACGTGTTCCAATCTTCTCGACCAGATTTCTTACGTGTTCCCAATCTTCTCGGACCAGGTTTCTCACGTGTTCCCAATCTTCTCGGACCAGGTTTCTCACGTGTTCCCAATCTTCTCGACCAGGTTTCTCACGTGTTCCCAATCTTCTCGGACCAGGTTTCTCACGTGTTCCCATCTTCTCGACCAGATTTCTTACGTGTTCCCAATCTTCTCGGACCAGGTTTCTCACGTGTTTCCTATTTTCTCGACCAGATTTCTTACGTGTTCCCAATCTTCTCGACCAGATTTCTTACGTGTTCCCAATCTTCTCCACCAGGTTTCTCACGTGTTCCCAATCTTCTCCACCAGGTTTCTCACGTGTTCCCAATCTTCTCCACCAGGTTTCTCACGTGTTTCCTATTTTCTCGACCAGATTTCTTACGTGTTCCCAATCTTCTCCACCAGGTTTCTCACGTGTTCCCAATCTTCTCCACCAGGTTTCTCACGTGTTCCCAATCTTCTCCACCAGGTTTCTCACGTGTTCCAATCTTCTCGACCAGATTTCTTACGTGTTCCCAATCTTCTCCACCAGGTTTCTCACGTGTTCCCAATCTTCTCCACCAGGTTTCTCACGTGTTCCCATCTTCTCCACCAGGTTTCTCACGTGTTCCCAATCTTCTCGACCAGTTTCTCACGTGTTCCCAATCTTCTCCACCAGGTTTCTCACGTGTTCCCAATCTTCTCCACCAGGTTTCTCACGTGTTCCCAATCTTCTCCACCAGGTTTCTCACGTGTTCCCAATCTTCTCGGACCAGGTTTCTCACGTGTTCCCAATCTTCTCGACCAGTTTCTCACGTGTTCCCATCTTCTCGACCAGATTTCTTACGTGTTCCCAATCTTCTCCACCAGGTTTCTCACGTGTTCCCATCTTCTCGACCAGATTTCTTACGTGTTCCCAATCTTCTCCACCAGGTTTCTCACGTGTTCCCATCTTCTCGACCAGATTTCTTACGTGTTCCCAATCTTCTCGACCAGATTTCTTACGTGTTCCCATCTTCTCGACCAGATTTCTTACGTGTTCCCAATCTTCTCCACCAGGTTTCTCACGTGTTCCCAATCTTCTCGGACCAGGTTTCTCACGTGTTCCCAATCTTCTCGGACCAGGTTTCTCACGTGTTCCAATCTTCTCGACCAGTTTCTCACGTGTTCCCAATCTTCTCCACCAGGTTTCTCACGTGTTCCCATCTTCTCGACCAGATTTCTTACGTGTTCCCAATCTTCTCGACCAGTTTCTCACGTGTTCCCATCTTCTCGACCAGGTTTCTCACGTGTTCCCATCTTCTCGACCAGATTTCTTACGTGTTCCCAATCTTCTCGGACCAGGTTTCTCACGTGTTCCAATCTTCTCGACCAGATTTCTTACGTGTTCCCAATCTTCTCCACCAGGTTTCTCACGTGTTCCCATCTTCTCCACCAGGTTTCTCACGTGTTCCCAATCTTCTCGGACCAGGTTTCTCACGTGTTCCAATCTTCTCGACCAGTTTCTCACGTGTTCCCATCTTCTCCACCAGGTTTCTCACGTGTTTCCTATTTTCTCGACCAGATTTCTTACGTGTTCCCAATCTTCTCGACCAGATTTCTTACGTGTTCCCAATCTTCTCCACCAGGTTTCTCACGTGTTCCCAATCTTCTCCACCAGGTTTCTCACGTGTTTCCTATTTTCTCGACCAGATTTCTTACGTGTTCCCAATCTTCTCCACCAGGTTTCTCACGTGTTTCCTATTTTCTCGACCAGATTTCTTACGTGTTCCCAATCTTCTCGACCAGTTTCTCACGTGTTCCCAATCTTCTCGACCAGATTTCTTACGTGTTCCCAATCTTCTCCACCAGGTTTCTCACGTGTTCCCAATCTTCTCGACCAGATTTCTTACGTGTTCCCAATCTTCTCGACCAGATTTCTTACGTGTTCCCAATCTTCTCGACCAGGTTTCTCACGTGTTTCCTATTTTCTCGACCAGATTTCTTACGTGTTCCCTATTTTCTCGACCAGATTTCTTACGTGTTCCCAATCTTCTCGACCAGATTTCTTACGTGTTCCCAATCTTCTCGGACCAGGTTTCTCACGTGTTTCCTATTTTCTCGACCAGATTTCTTACGTGTTCCCTATTTTCTCGACCAGATTTCTTACGTGTTCCCTATTTTCTCGACCAGATTTCTTACGTGTTCCCAATCTTCTCCACCAGGTTTCTCACGTGTTCCCAATCTTCTCGACCAGATTTCTTACGTGTTCCCTATTTTCTCGACCAGATTTCTTACGTGTTCCCAATCTTCTCGACCAGGTTTCTCACGTGTTCCCATCTTCTCGACCAGGTTTCTCACGTGTTCCCATCTTCTCGACCAGATTTCTTACGTGTTCCCAATCTTCTCGACCAGATTTCTTACGTGTTCCCAATCTTCTCCACCAGGTTTCTCACGTGTTCCCATCTTCTCGACCAGATTTCTTACGTGTTCCCTATTTTCTCGACCAGATTTCTTACGTGTTCCCTATTTTCTCGACCAGATTTCTTACGTGTTCCCTATTTTCTCGACCAGATTTCTTACGTGTTCCCTATTTTCTCGACCAGATTTCTTACGTGTTCCCAATCTTCTCGACCAGATTTCTTACGTGTTCCCTATTTTCTCGACCAGATTTCTTACGTGTTCCCTATTTTCTCGACCAGATTTCTTACGTGTTCCCTATTTTCTCGACCAGATTTCTTACGTGTTCCCAATCTTCTCGACCAGTTTCTCACGTGTTCCCATCTTCTCGACCAGATTTCTTACGTGTTCCCTATTTTCTCGACCAGATTTCTTACGTGTTCCCAATCTTCTCGACCAGATTTCTTACGTGTTCCCAATCTTCTCGACCAGATTTCTTACGTGTTCCCAATCTTCTCCACCAGGTTTCTCACGTGTTCCCAATCTTCTCGACCAGTTTCTCACGTGTTCCCATCTTCTCGACCAGGTTTCTCACGTGTTCCCATCTTCTCGACCAGGTTTCTCACGTGTTCCCAATCTTCTCGGACCAGGTTTCTCACGTGTTCCCAATCTTCTCGGACCAGGTTTCTCACGTGTTCCCAATCTTCTCGACCAGATTTCTTACGTGTTCCCAATCTTCTCGACCAGGTTTCTCACGTGTTCCCATCTTCTCGACCAGGTTTCTCACGTGTTCCCAATCTTCTCCACCAGGTTTCTCACGTGTTCCCATCTTCTCGACCAGGTTTCTCACGTGTTCCCATCTTCTCGACCAGGTTTCTCACGTGTTCCCATCTTCTCCACCAGGTTTCTCACGTGTTCCCAATCTTCTCGACCAGATTTCTTACGTGTTCCCAATCTTCTCGACCAGGTTTCTCACGTGTTTCCTATTTTCTCGACCAGATTTCTTACGTGTTCCCAATCTTCTCGACCAGATTTCTTACGTGTTCCCAATCTTCTCGACCAGTTTCTCACGTGTTCCCATCTTCTCGACCAGATTTCTTACGTGTTCCCAATCTTCTCCACCAGGTTTCTCACGTGTTCCCATCTTCTCGACCAGATTTCTTACGTGTTCCCAATCTTCTCGACCAGGTTTCTCACGTGTTCCCATCTTCTCGACCAGGTTTCTCACGTGTTTCCTATTTTCTCGACCAGATTTCTTACGTGTTCCCAATCTTCTCGACCAGTTTCTCACGTGTTCCCATCTTCTCGACCAGATTTCTTACGTGTTCCCAATCTTCTCGACCAGTTTCTCACGTGTTCCCATCTTCTCCACCAGGTTTCTCACGTGTTCCAATCTTCTCGACCAGGTTTCTCACGTGTTTCCTATTTTCTCGACCAGATTTCTTACGTGTTCCCAATCTTCTCGACCAGGTTTCTCACGTGTTTCCTATTTTCTCGACCAGATTTCTTACGTGTTCCCAATCTTCTCGACCAGATTTCTTACGTGTTCCCAATCTTCTCCACCAGGTTTCTCCGAGTTCCCAGAAGACCGACACAACAGTAGCCTCCCTTCCCCCGTCCACCAGGTTCCCGGAACTGGATCACCTTAACCTGAGATTTAGGGAGTTTGTTAAACTCGCCTATACTGGGAATTACACACACACACACACACACACACACACACACACACACTGGGCCATTGTAATGCACGACAAAGTGAACGATCCTTCGTTTGTTATACGCTCTTCCCTCACTGCTTATAGAACTTATTCCCTCATATATCAGTATATGAAGTATATGTCTCCAGCCACAAAATGTTTCCACAAATTTGAATATAAAATATTTGTCTCCAACAACAACATGTTTCCACAAATTTGGATTGTGTATATTACTGCAGTAAACATTTAAGTATATTAGGTATGCAAATATAGCGAGGGTTTTTATTTAATTTTTTGTTTCATTTTTTTTTAAACGTACGTTAGACCATATTAGCACAGCGAGCGTTGAATTTCTGGGGCCAGGCCCTTGTTTGTATTACAGAAGGGCGTAGGTCGGTACCGGTAACCAATTTATATACTGCCCTTGTTTTCCGGAAGGAAATTTCATAAATGATATCTACCTTGTATTATCCCTTATAGAAATTCAAAGTGATTTTTTTCCTTTTTCTTTTACTCGTCTTTGACGCATTACGCGAGGCAGGGTTTGTTGCGTCATAACTGCACGTGTGGAGGATAAGTTAGTAGGTGACACAAGTTTGAAAATTGGAGCGTCAGTATGGATAGTGTGGCGTGTTGTTCTGAACTCCCCTTGACGTTATCCACATCTGGGCTCAGTATGGATGATGGCAACACTGTCCAGTGACCCTATTATTATTATTATTATTATTATTATTATTATTATTATTGTTATTATTATTGTTATTGTTGTTTTTGTTGTTATTATAATAATAATAATAATAATAATTATTATTATTATTATTTTTATTATTATTATTATTATTATTATTATAGCATTATTATTTTTATAATTATCATTATTGGGTCAAAAGATATGGGAAACCGTGGTATCAGTTTTATTATTATATCATTATTTTTGGGAATTATTATAACATTTATAATCTTGCTAATGGAAAATGTTAAAGTCTCGACCTTATATATATAAAGGAACTCTGGTCCCTGCAGGCTTGGAGAAGAGGGTCAGTTTGGTGACACGGTCCTGAGAGGTTTTTGAAGTTCCTCATAACAACCACTTGGTTGACCTCTCTACTGAGGGAGGAACAGAACAGATATCCTGTTTGCCTCACCTCCCTGGGAAGGCTGAAGTCTCCTCATTATCACAACCTCGTCAAGAACGGGGATATATTCCCATGTTTATTTAAACGCCCCGAGCAGGAGGTCACTCACAGCCCTGCTGCACTAGGACGGTGTTCAGACCCTTGGCTGTGAGGATGTGATCTTTAAACTGATCCAGAAGGATTAGGTCAGAGGTCACGCCATCATATATATACACCAGAGGGTTCGCACGGCCCTGCCCAAGGAGAGGAGACAAAGATTTGATGTTACCATTATTGAAACGACATGTGTGTGTTGGTCATGTTTCCTAGGCCGTGTTTTTCAGGTTACTTATTCCGTAAACAGACCAGCGAACTGAGGTATTTATACAAACGCTCCCGCGCGCTCGCACTGTGCATCTTACATTTACATGTGAGTAATTCATGACCATCCCAGTCTACACGTATGTATGTATGTATGTATTACTTTGATCATACACCGCGATTAAACGGAGAATTGCCATCTAATGGAAATTTCCCGAACCTGAGTTTGACGTTGCCCTGAAGTGTTGCCAGTTTCGTGATTTGTGGTATTCCTCCTTTCTAACCCCGAGTTTACCGGGCTGCTCTCATTGTCTTCCCCCGTTCATCAGATGTCTGCTATACTTGCTTTTATTCATTCACATGAACTTTTTTTTATCTTTTTTACGTTTGTATGGAAACCCAGTGGTGCCTGATGCACTTTCTTCTTTTTTTACGGTCGCTAGGAACACTAGTGTGGTCTGTACTTGTGTTCTAGCGAGTCTGGCCGTCATATGAGGCCCAGTTCACTCCTATGGAGTGGTTTATGAGGTACGCAAAGTGCCTATATGCCAGCGTAAACCCACGTAATACTAAAAAGGCTTTTTCCATCCATCCATCCATCTTCTTCTTCTTCTTCTTCCTCCTCCTCCTCCTTCTCTTCTTCTTCTTCTTCTTCTTCTTCTTCTTCTTCGTTTAGTCTTGATGAGGACTTTCGTTATGACTCTAGCCTCTTCCACATAGTTCCTGCCTGCTTCAGGAGGCCCCGCCTGTCGTGATGGTACTCGCTACTGCATCGCTCTGAAAGCTGGCGGAACCATAGGTCATGTGGTGTTGTGATGTGTGTTTGTCTGTGTGGGAGAGAGGGTGGATGTGTTGGAAATATGATGGTTGAGGACAATAGATGGTGTGAGGTGGTTTGATCGAGTAAGTAATGAAAGGGTAAGAGAGATGTGTGGTGATATAAAGTGTGGTTGAGAGAGCAGAAGAGGGTGTGTTGAAATGGTTTGGTCATATGGAGAGAATGAGTGAGGAAAGGTTGACAGAGAGGATATATGCGTCGGAGGTGAGGGGAACAAGGAGAAGCGGGAGACCAAATTAGAGGTGGAAGGGTGGATTGAATTTTTTTTTCTTTTTTTTGAGTGATCAGGGCCTCAACATGCAGGAAGGGTTAAAGGTGTGCACGAGACAGAGTGAAATGGAACGATGTGGTATACAGGAGTCGACGTCCTGTCAGTGGGCTGAACCAGGACATGTGAAGCGGTCTGTGGAATCCATGGGAAGGTCTGTGGGGCTTGAATGTGGGATAGGGAGCTGAGGTGTCAGTGCATTAGGCATGACTGCTACAGGATGGATGTGAGCGAATGCGGCCTTTATCTGTTCCTGAGAATACCTCGTTAACGTGGAAAACGGGGATTAAGTTTGAATATATATATATATATTTTTTTTTTTTTATACCTCGTCGCTGTCTCCCGCGTTTGCGAGGTAGCGCAAGGAAACAGACGAAAGAAATGGCCCAACCACCCCCCCCATACACATGTACATACACACGTCCACACACGCAAATATACATACCTACACAGCTTTCCATGGTTTACCCCGGACGCTTCACATGCCTTGATTCAATCCACTGACAGCACGTCAACCCCTGTATACCACATCGCTCCAATTCACTCTATTCCTTGCCCTCCTTTCACCCTCCTGCATGTTCAGGCCCCGATCACACAAAATCCTTTTCACTCCATCTTTCCACCTCCAATTTGGTCTCCCTCTTCTCCTCGTTCCCTCCACCTCCGACACATATATCCTCTTGGTCAATCTTTCCTCACTCATTCTCTCCATGTGCCCAAACCATTTCAAAACACCCTCTTCTGCTCTCTCAACCACGCTCTTTTTATTTCCACACATCTCTCTTACCCTTACGTTACTTACTCGATCAAACCACCTCACACCACACATTGTCCTCAAACATCTCATTTCCAGTACATCCATCCTCCTGCGAACAACTCTATCCATAGCCCACGCCTCGCAACCATACAACATTGTTGGAACCACTATTCCTTCAAACATACCCATATATATATATATATATATATATATATATATACCCATATATATATATATATATATATATATATGTGTGTGTGTGTGTGTGTGTGTGTGTGTGTGTTGAATGAAAAACTTTTTTTTGCCATATTTAACATTCTCTCGCTCAGATTTTTTGGTATTATTTCCCTAGAGAAAAACAAACTGAGAACAAAGCTTTGTCCAGTTTTATGGTTTTTACAAGAAGAAAAAAATCATCAAGGTCACACACACACACACACACCATACGTAAGGTTGGGGTACGAGGGGGGAGCATTTTACTATAAAACCTGGCATGTATTACGAAATATACTTTCTGCATGTGTCAGAGCGTGATGTAAGCCACTAACCCCTACCCTCAGTACGCTGTGTCCTGCGTCTGCCGGCCGTCTAGCGCGGCCGGCACGCCCTACGGCACCACCACCCACCACCGCCGAAGATGGACAACATAATACCGGGTTTACACCATTATATGTTCCTCGTGTGCATTCAGCCATCAGAATTACCGTATGGGCGACATATAAAGCGGAGGTGTTGTTGATGCGTGGGGGAGTGAGGGGGGGAAACGCCGCATAATACAGGGTTTGGTCGAGGAATGATGGTCGTGTGTCGGTTGTGATCGTCTAGACAGAGAGGAGCGACCCGGTGTCTGGCCGCTAACGAACGCGCGATGTCCAGTTGCCCGCACATCGATTTTCGTAGAGCACTCACATCTACCTCCCCAGGTGGATATATATTTCTTATGTTTCCCAATGGATGAGTAGTATTATTTTATATTTTCTTTTTATCGTGAAAAGTTGCTAGATTCTATGAGGAACGTTTGGTTAGATGCGAACATTTTGAAAAAATGATCAAAGTAATGAAAAAGTTCTGGTTGTGCGGAGCTGGGCTGCGGCAGCAGTTCCCTCCCTCCCTCTGCAAATGCCACAGAATTGATCGATTTCCGCGTTTTGGCAGAATTTAAAGGGAAGGATTGCCGTGCTCTTGAATTATGAGGATGGTGAGGCGTTATTTTACGCTTACCGTTACCGTTTTCATGAAGAAAATCCTCTCTGCCTCTCTGTGAGTGTTTATGTGCCCGTTTGTTTGCGCATGTGTGTGTGTGTGTGTGTGTGTGTGTGTGCACATGCACGCATGGAGGAGTTCAGTATCACATCCGCACATACAGTAAAACTCACCCTATGCCACTTGGTTTGGCGGGCGATAGCGCGTTGTATCCTCTACCATCACTGCAGTTTTCCCTTCTTGCAATTGGTCTCGCCATCGCTGCAGTTTCCCTTCTTGGTATTATTCTCACCACTTCATTCATGCCTCTGTGTTTCCCTGGGCCAAAGCCTGACTCCGTCTACTTCTACATCCAATCACCTACGACTCATTAATTCATAATCCAAACTGTTAACTGCCTCATTTGCGATATCTTAATTATAATCATAGTAATCGTCAATAGGAAAATCTGATATCACGGTATAGTCGGTTTATAATGAGGTGACATCATCATCATCATCTCGTCTGGAGATAGAAACTTGGGGAAGGAGAAGCAAGGGTTGGTATGGTGGCCACCTGTGGCACACAGCATGATGGATTTATACCTCGCAACCGACACAAAGGCTGTGTGTGTGTGTGTGTGTGTCAGGCGCTTGAGCATATAATCAATAATGATGCCATTGATGTGGCCCGCGGATGGCGCCATGCACCGGGGCATGTTGGTACTGTTGTGAATTGTGTTCTCTCGACCTTATCATTATTACTATCGTTAATAGACCTTGGCGTACTGTGTGTATGTGTGACCGCGCGTGCTTGTATGTTGATGTACGTCGCTCTATTGTTTCATCATATACACGCTGTATTGTATGATTGTATGCCGCTGTATTATTTGATCGTATGCCGCTGTATTATTTGATCGTATACCGCTGTATTATTTGATCGTATACCGCTGTATTATTTGATCGTATACCGCTGTATTATTTGATCGTATACCGCTGTTTTATGGCCTGTTTTACACCAATCTGTTTTTGTGTTCGTTATTGAGTGATGTCCACGCCCTACAGTGATGCATTTTAGAGTTTACCGTGCAAGAGAGCAACTCGATTTTTTGTATTAATCTTTTATATTGAATTTCCGTCTTCTGTTTAACAGTAATTGAATATTTTTTTATTGTTCTTATAATGAATTTTCGTTTGTTAAACTAATTGAATATTTATTTATTTTTTTCTATTCATTTTGTATATTGAATTTTCTTTTTATGTTAAACAATAATTGAATATTTTAGTTTTCATACTCTGAAAACTTACTTCTGATATTTAGTATTCTTCGATCCGTTCCTTTTCAAGGAACTGCTGAATGTTCGTTCCCGATTCCTTATTTAGTTTGCCATTTAAGTTAATTCCACTGCGCTTGGAAGGGCGCAAGTCTCGCTCTAAACAGGGGTCGGTGTCTCTTCCGTGAGCTGGAGCGTTGGAGAGAGAGAGAGAGAGAGAGAGAGAGAGAGAGAGAGAGAGAGAGAGAGAGAGAGAGAGAGAGAGAGAGGTCTGTTTCCAGGACTTGGTTCTCGACGACCATACTGTGTAAGGTCGATACCTGAAGTTAGGGGGTAATGGTCGGGATCATGTTCTCCAACCCTAGAAGTTTGGTCGATGTGACCCCAGAAGCTGGGGGTTCTGGTCAGTATCAGTGTTTTTCGACAGGGTTCGACTCTAGGGTCCAGGTCTGTATCTAAACCACATAGCATGACTACATGACCCAATTTAACTCCATAAACAGGTATATATGTATATATCTTTTCCACGAGCCACACACACACACACACACACACACACAGAGAGAGAGAGAGAGAGAGAGAGAGAGAGAGAGAGAGAGAGAGAGAGAGAGAGAGAGAGAGAATGCAGTTTCACCTCATCGCCCCTGTCGCTATACTCTATTCAAGAATTCTTCTGATTTATATGTAGGAGAGAAATGGTTATCAAATTACCAGTTTCCCTCTTTTGTCAGATTATCTCACATTTTTGGAAGTGGAAAGAATCCTTCTAAGTACAAAAGGATATATATTTTTTTCTGACGTCTGTCATGGCCCAGTTCTGCATGATGCAAGTCTGAACATAATTAAGAACCTGTTGTTTACGAGTTGCTGGTTCCCAGAATTGACAAGAGTTTTTACTGCACGAAATTATTTACGAATTTAAGGCTCTTAGAATGTATTGTTTTTCAAAATGTAGTATTTACGTATACGTAGTTTTCTGTATATTTATGAATTATAACTCGTGGTTCATGAATGTGTCTGTTAAGTGTGTGTTGTATTTAGTGAATGCAGAAAATTATATCCATAAAATGGTATAGAGATATAAATGCGGCTCCGTGCGGTTCCTTCTATGCAACGGCCACAGAACCAGCGTTTGAGGTAAAGATTTTGAGAGGGTTGACTGCCGTCATGGCGGTGTACATTGCCCTCCATCTCTCTAGCAGTGGCGGCTCTGCCTGTGTGGATTACTCCTCTCTTATCGTGTGGGATTGCAACCTGCCATCGTGTGTCCTCGTGTCGTTTTGCCACGAGTGTAGTAGACTGCGGTCAGTACGTCTTCAGTGTGACAAGAGAACCTCCATCATTGATCGGCAGTGTGTTGTCTCGCTGGATGACTTATTTTTTTGCCGCTTTGATGTTATGTCCGCGAGACCATGAGATCACCATGAAGGGGCCCCATAGGATCACCAAGAAGGGGCAGCGTTTGGTCACTATGGAGGGACATCATAGAATCACCATGAAGGGCACCATGTGATCACTGTGAAGGGACATTATAGGGTGACCACAAACGGCTCCATATGATGACTATGAAGGGACAACGTAGGATCACCATGAAGGGCACCATGTGATCACTGTGAAGGGACATTATAGGGTGACCACAAAGGGCACCATATGATGACTATGAAGGGACAACGTAGGATCACCATGAAGGGCGCATAGGTCCTTCAGGAAGGAAACACGGTCACTTCAGGAGGGAACACGGTCATTTCAGGAAACACGGTCACCAGGAAATATGGACACTTTTATTAGCATTACAGCCGTATGATTACAGGAGAAGATAAGGTCAAGGGGAGACACGATTATAGTCCTTAATTTCCCTAATGAAGTCGATGATGATAATGAACATTATGTTCTATGGAGGGAGCACGACGCGACAAGTTATGGGACACTGGTAACTGGGAGGAGTTGAGACGTATAGTGTACGCAGAAAGTCTTCTCCGACCCAACATATATTTTCAAAAGTTATATATATATATATATATATATATATATATATATATATATATATATATATATATATATATATATAGAGTACGTGTAGGGAAAGAAACAGTTATCAAAGTGGCCTCTGGACCCTGTGGACCCAAAACATGGACCTAGAATACTTCAGAGACCTTACCAGTTCCACGCCCAGGCGTGCGCAGAGGGGAGTAACCAAGGCCAGAGAGGAGAGATGGCATCGCCCTCGTAAGATATATGAGGGTTGGGGAACGGCCGACGGACAAGGCTTTTTGCGCACACTATATATATATACATATTCCCGGGGAAACATAATGGTATACAGATGGTAGCAATATGGGGAGGAGGACGTGAATACAGCGACATTATGTAACGAAACCGGTGTTACCGGGCTCCTCCTTTATTAGGCTACACCGTGAGTGAAAAGTCAACGAGGCTCTATCACTGGGAGTGTGGTCTCGTCAAAGACCTTCTCTGTTCAAGGAGTCGTTCCTTTCTCTGCTGCTGGGAGAAGCGCAGCCTTGGAGTGGCTGGAGCAGAGGTCCTTGGAGGAACTTTGAGTAGATAGATTAATGAATGAGGATTTATCCGTCACACACACACACACACACACACACACACACACACACACACACACACACATAAGGGTAATTACACTTAGGTAATAAATACACTCACACACACACACACACACACACACACACACACACATAAGGGTAATTACACTCAGGTAATAGATACACACACACACACACACACACACACACACACACACACACACACACACACACACACACACACACACGTACTGGCTCAGTCCTGATGGTAAGCAGGCAGAAGTATGCCAACGCATGGGTGGATGATGGCGGTAATTGAGGCCCCCCCCCCCCCCCCCGTCTGTACCAGCCTGTCACACGTTATGGTGGGGGGAGGGGGGAACACAAGACAAGCGACTCACAAGACATGAGCGTTTAGATAAGCAGGTGTGAGTTGAGCATGGGGCAAAAGCTGGCCCCCCACCCCCCTACATGTACTTTAGTACTGAGGTACAAACACAGTACTGGAGTGGGGTCAGCGTGTACTTGATTTTGGGGAGGGGGGGCTGATAACGTAACCCCCCCCCCCTTCCCAGGCCCCTTTCCCTCATGTGACCCATAAAACACACACACCCCTCCTCCTTACCCCCCCCTCCCCCACTTCATCCTCTCACGTCATAAGGAGTGGGTAGGGAGGTAGGGTAGGGGAGGGGAGGGGGGGGGGATAGTTACAAGTTGGGTTGTCAGAGAGTTTTTTGTTATGTTATTTTATGATAACCCGCATATGAGCTGGGGAGCGGGGGATGGCAGCCGTGGCTCGTCATATCCTGTCGCCGACAGTAGACTCGCTGGCCTGCCTCCTTTTCAGCAGGTCTGCCTTAGATGGATGGATAAGTCGGTAGATAGGTAGATAGATAGATAGCTGGATAGAGAGAGAGATGCCAGTGAAGAATAGATAGATAGATAGATAGATAGATAGATAGATAGATAGATAGATAGATTAGACGGATAGGTAGATAGATACCAGGGAAGGTGGTCGTCATCCATCACACTCGTCTGTTAAGGGTCTGGCGCCTTCCCCCAGCACATGTAGGGAGACACAGACTGTCTGTTACTGTCGTTACTCCGCTGTACCCTCATGGAGGGGGGGGAGGGGGCGGCGTTGTTCTGTTCACCTCTGTTGACTTTATTGTTCTTCACTGTATGGATGGTGTGAGGGACGGGGCGATTGTTCTATATGGATGTTTATGAGGGACGGGTTATTGTTTATGGGGTGTTGTGAGGGACGGATTATTATTCTTTATGGGGTATTGTGAGGGACGGGTTGTTGTTCTTTATGGGGTGTTGTGAGGGACGGGTTATTGTTCTTTATGGGGTATTATGAGTAACGGGTTATTGTTCTTTATGGGGTGTTGTGAGTGATAACTTATTGTTCTTTGTGGGTGTTGTGTGGGATGGATTATTGTTCTTTATAATGGGTGATGTGAGGGACGGGTTATTGTTCTTTGTGAGTGTGTTGTGAGGGACGGGTTATTGTTCTTTGTGAGTGTGTTGTGAGGGACGGGTTATCGTATTTATGAGTGTTGTGGTATAGGGGCCCGAGAGCAGACGGGAATCACCGTTTCGACAGCTTTTTGATGATCTCATTAATGAGGTAATATTCTTGAAGATATTCCGACTCTCTATCCAGAGTCCGCTGTACCCTGAGCTATGTAACCACCCGTGTCATCATGCCCAGTACAGGCACATTCTGTAACGACAGTGTCCACGAGTAATGTATGTACCTTGACCGTCTTAGTATGACTGGGAATGTTGATGCCCAGTGCCATTGTATTCTGTAACTGTATGGCCGATCTGTATCACTGTACCTTTGACTGCTCATACTGCTACCAGTGTCCTGTTCCAAACACACACACACACACACACCTCAGGGTATATGGAATCTGCTTCTGTATTCCTAGTGATTCAAACATTGACAAGTTGTTCTATATATGAGTGGCATATTTTGAACTTGCTTAGTATTACACGGATATTGTTACCTGTGTTGCTGTGAGCATCACTTGCAGTTATATTGTCACTATGTATCATGTATCTAATGTCTCCTAGACCTCTCCTCCTCCCTGTAGGTGTCTCCTAGACCTTCCCTCCTCCTTGTAGGTGTCTCCTGAACCTTCCCTCCTCCATGTAGGTGTCTCCTAGACCTCTCCTCCTCCCTGCAGATGTCTCCTAGACCTCTCCTCCTCCCTGTAGATGTCAGCTAGACCTCCCCTCCTCCCTGTTAATTGTGAGTTGTATCTTTCCCCATATTCTTACGGTTCCTTGGTCATCATGTTCGTCCACTGAGATATATGTAAACGTCGCGAGTGACCCTCCTCACGTTCCTCATGTGAATATGATCACACGAATGTCTTGCTCTCCCCTCTTCCTCCGCCACATCTTCCTCACCAGCAACCAGCGCCTCTCCCTCCTCCACCACCTCATCTCCCTCACTAGCAACCGGCGCCTGTCCCTCATCCTGCGCCACATCTCCCTTACCGGGAATCGGTGCCTCTCTCCTCCTTCACCACCACATCTCCCGCACTAGGAACCAGGACCTCTCCCTCCTCCACCACCATAATCTTCCTCACCAGCAACAGCGCCTCTCCCTCCACCACCACCACATCTCCCGCACCAGTTACCAGCGCCTCTCCCGCCTCCACCACCACATCTCCCTCACCAGCAACCAGCGCCTCTCCCGCCTCCACCACCACATCTCCCTCACCAGCAACCAGCGCCTCTCCGACCCAGCTGTGGCTTTGTCGTCTTGTCTCCACCACCGCCTGTGCTTTCTACCCCCGCCGCCCCCGTTTCACCGCCCTTACCCACAAAGAACGCCCCTTTTCGGTGTTCATCCCTCTTAACAACGCCCATTTGCCAGTGCCGGTCTGCTTAGAGGCGCCTCTGATCTGCTCGTGTCCCCCTATTTATCACCCGTTTTCCACTGGCGTCCTCCTAACGACGCAAATTTTCAGCGTCCGTCTCCCCAGCAATGCCTGTTTTCTACCCCATTGCAACGCTCGTTTTCTTAGCTCACTGCCCTAACAACTCCCATTTTCTGAGCCCAATCCCTCCTAACAACGCCCATTTTCTGAGCCTATCAGCCCCCCCCCCCCCGTCCCGGCACGCCCATTTTCTGAACCCATTCCCCATAGCAACGCCGGTTTTCAGCGCTGACTCCCCAAGCAACGTCCGTTTTCTGTGCCAGTCCTCTAATAACGCTCGTTTTCTGCGCCCATATCGGGAGAAAAAAAAAGCCCGTTTTCGATTTGCTCCTCCTCAATCAACGTCTCATTTACAGACTTTCCCTTGCAGAACGCCACTCCCGAGCCTCTCTTAACCCAGCAACGTCTGATTATTATTATTATTATTATTATTATTATTATTATTATTATTATTATTATTATTATTATTATATTTCTCAAGCATCGCCCCTTACGGTACCCCACCCCATGGCGTTGCTGTCATGAATATTCCCGTATTAAGCGTCAGTCATTTTTCAGTACTCCTCCTCCTCCTCCTCTGTATTGCTTTCTTCCAGTGCCCATCCCCTGAGAACACCCCCCTTTGTGCCCCTTGCCCTGAGTAGCGTCTTTTTTTTTCCCTTAATACCCATCATCGTAGTGACCCCCCCCCTCCTCCCCCCACCCTACTCCATCATGAGGAAGGGCCGCTCGCTCGATAATTCTCCCTAGTTACGCTCCCTTTATGAAACCCCCTCGACATGGGCACCACTTACTAATACGCACCTCCCCTCCACTTCCCCTCCACCTTCCCTACACGAGTGGTGTGTAGTTTCCTCCCCTCCCCCCCCCCCCCGACCCTTCAGAAAACACTTTCCCAACAATTCTTGTTACCAGCCCCTCCTACTACCACCTCCCTCCCTCCTCCTCCTCTTCCACAACTCCCCTTTACTCCCCCATCCCTTAACGCCACTTTGCAATTCCCATATCCATAATAACGCTCCATACGTATCGTCATCCCTCTCCTCAGTAACGCTCTCTCTCCAGTAACGCTCTCCCCAGTAATGCTCCTTCTCAAGTAACGCTACTTCCTTAGTAACGCTCCCTCCTTAGTAATTCTTCCTTCTTGGTAACGCTCTTCCCCAGTAACGCTCCTTCCTCAGTAACTCTGCCTCCCTAGTAACGCTCCTTCCTCAGTAACTCTGCCTCCCTAGTAACGTTTTCTTCCCCTCCTGGTAACGTTTTCCCCTACTAACTATATACCCTAGGCAACGGTCCTCGTCAGCACCCATTACCCCGGCAAGCACCCACCCCCCCACACACACACCCTTTTAACTCTCGTTCCACTAACAAGGTCTCCCCCCCCACCATCACCCCCACGCTCTCCCTTCTTAGCTTCTTTTCCTTCCTTCATTCCAGCAACCTCCCTCTCCCCTCCCGTCCCCCAGGCATCTCTCTCTCTCTCTCTCTCTCTCTCTCTCTCTCTCTCTCTCTCTCTCTCTCTCTCTCTCTCTCTCTCTCCTATTGTGTTAACATCACCTATTCAGCACCCTTCCCTTTCACACCTCCCCTTGTTACCCCACCTCTAATATCCCCGTTGCAGTACCCACGTTACCCTTCTCCCCCCGTAGTTACACCCCCTTCTAGTACCACTGCAGACAATCCCCCTTACATTACCCTATCCCCTTACCACCGACCCATGTTGGTAACGCTGTTGACCCCCCTCCTTTAGCACCGCCTTCCATTATCACCACTACTGACAACCCTCCCCCCCCCCCTTATTTCACCCTTCCCTCCCTCGCGCCTTCCCTCCCCCCCTAACCTACTGTCAGTGTCCTCCCTACTCTCCACGGCTTCTCACGTTGCTCCTCCCTCCCCCTCTCGCAACGACCCCCCCCCCTTCCCCCTTTGAATTACCGTGTCCTTAATCAACCGGCTTGGGTAATAATGGGTAATTATTACACCCCCTTCGTAATTAACTGCCTTCGACACCACTGCCTTTGGTATGCATCCTTGATATTCGTCCTCCTCGAAGTACCTTGCGAATATCCCTCCTTCGTAAGTTGCCCCCCCCTCGCTCCCCCTCTCCCCCTCTGTGAATCTTCTGAGTAAAAGGCGACCTCAGTAAAGCGCCCCCCCCCCCCCCCCCCAGCCAGCAGCCTGGGCGACACACGTAAGTGTTGAGTGTTGCTGGACCTTCTGTGTTGCCACTCCCATCCGACTGTCACAACACCGATGTTACGGACCTGCTTGTGTTCCCGTGTCACGGCTCTGTTGTGTTCCCGTGTCACGGCTCTGCTCTGTTCTGTTCCCGTGTCACGGCTCTGTTGTGGTCCCGTGTCACGGCTCTGTTGTGTTCCCGTGTCTCGGCTCTGTTGTGTTCCCGTGTCACGGCTCTGTTGTGGTCCCGTGTCACGGCTCTGTTGTGTTCCCGTGTCACGGCTCTGTTGTGGTCCCGTGTCACGGCTCTGTTGTGTTCCCGTGTCACGGCTCTGTTGTGGTCCCGTGTCACGGCTCTGTTGTGGTCCCGTGTCACGGCTCTGCTCTGTTGTGTTCCTGTGTCACGGCTCTGTTATGTTTTGGTGTTACGGCTCTAATTTCTTATTGTGTCTCGTCTGTTATGTTCTTGCGTTGTATAGAGCTCTGTTATGAACCTGTGTCACGCCTGTTATGATCCCTTATTACAGTTCTGGTATGTTCTCCTGTCACAGCTTTGTTTGCGGTTTTGTATCATAGCTCTTATTTTCGTGTGTCACGGCTTTGTTATGTTATGTTGTGGCTTTGTTAAGCTCCCGTGGCACGACTCTGTTATGTTCCCATGTGACCGCTCTGTTACGTTCCCGTGTCTTGACAGTGTTACGTTCCTTTGCTATGGCTCTGTTATGTTCCTGTGCTACGTCTGTTATGTTCCTATGTTAGTTCTGTTATGTTCCTGAGTCACGTGTTTCATCTTCTTTGAAAGTTTGTTCCTTTGTTACTTCTGTTATGTTCCTGTGTACAATTATCATGTTCCTGTTTTATGTCTCAAGTGTTCCTATGTTATGTTCTTACATCTCTAATGTTTCTGTGTCATGTTCCTGTATCACTTCTCTAATATTTCTATGTTACGTTCCTTTGTTACATCTCTAATGTTTCTGTGTCATGTTCATTTGTTGCATCTTTAACGTTCCTTTGCTATGCTCCTTTGTTCTATCTCTAGTGTTCCTGTGCCATGTTCCTTTGTTATATCTCTAGTGTTCCTTTGCTATGCTCCTTTGTTATATCTCTAGTGTTCCTGTGCCATGCTCCTTTGTTATATCTCTAGCGTTCCTGTGCCATGTTCCTTTGTTATATCTCTAGTGTTCCTGTGCTATGCTCCTTTGTTATATCTTTAGTGTTCCTGTGCCATGTTCCTTTGTTATATCTCTAGTGTTCCTGTGCCATGTTCCTTTGTTATATATCTAATGTTCCTGTTATGTTCCTTTGTTACATCTCTTATGTTCAGTTATGTGCCTTTGTTACATATCTTATGTTCCTGTTATGTTCCTTTGTTACATCTCTAATGTTCCTGTTATGTTCCTTTGTTACATCTCTTATGTTCCTGTGTCATGTTCATTTGTCACATCTCTCACGTTCCTGTCTAATGTTCCTTTGTCACATCTCAATCCTGTCACGTGTGTTATGTTCACGTCACGTCTGAAATGACCCTGTGTCATGTCCAGTGTCACGTATGTTCTGTTCCTTTGTCGCATGTGTGTTACGTTCCAGTCACGTATGTTACATTCCCATGTCACATCTGTTACGCCCCTGAGCCGTTCCCTCATTGTTACGTTCGTATGTCCAGTGTCTGTGTTACGGTTAGGGGGAGGAGGGGGGGAAGGTGGGGTTGGATAGGGCTTTTCTCACATCTCTTCCATCTCGTCACGTCTCTCACATAGCTGTGCGTTCCCTTATTATCATAACGTTGCTTTCACTCACCCCCCATGTGCCCGGCTCATTTAGGAAGAGATGTTTGATATATCACCGTTACTAGTGGTTTCATCATGGAATATATCTTTTAGGATAGAGATCAAGTTATTTAGCTCAGTAGTGTGTTATCTGCTTACCCTGCAGTGCTTACCTTGTAGTGGTACACGTCGAGGTAGAATGATGAGTTCACCCGTATCTACAACGAACTGTGGGGGGATTGTTACATGTAGAAGTAATGGGAACCAATATTCTTTGTATTTAGTTTTAAGAGGAAAAAGAATCAAATGATTTCTGTAATATTTGAATTTCATAACGCTGTTGTTACACCCTGTTATAACGGATGGACTAGGTTTAAAATACTCGCATACTCGTGTAGGGCGCCGCTGGTGTAGTGGTATCATGCAAGATTCCCATTCTTGCGACCCGGGTTCGATTCCCGGGCGGCGCATTAGTTTTCGTGTAAATCCGCGTCAGTTTTGTTACCTAGTTGCAAGGTTGACGTACAGTCACTCCTGGCGGAACAGATATATATATGTTCATAAATATATATGTATATATTTTTTTTTTAGAAGTATAACGGAGTAAATCTATGGTAAGGGGATTGTGGTGGTGGTCGGTGGCTGTGAGGGCTGGGGTAGGTGGCTCCGCCTCCTCCCTGAGTGGTGGGAGGCCATCCCCCAGCCGTCCCCTCCCCTCCCAACACACACACACACACACACACACACACACACATACTCCTGGCCCCTGGCAACAGTACCCTCCTCTCCTCACCCTACGCCCCTCCACCACTCCCTCCAGTATTAGGCATCTCCTCTGGTCTAAGTGTCATTTGTATGTATATATATATATATATATATATATATATATATATATATATATATATATATATATATATATATATATATATATATTGTAGGAGGCTAACATTAATGTTATGGGTCACCTCTTACATTTCAGATACTTAACTCACTCTGTTCTAGGTTTTTGTAGAAAATTCTAAACATGTGTATTATTATTACGTTCTGATAGTGACAATATTTGTCATCTTCCCTTGATTTAATTATACTGTCAGATTTTCTGATTATTTCAGCGATATTGAAATTAATGAAAGTATTACCTCTGCATTTCCACGGAGTTAACTTATTATATTAATCTCTAACGTAGGGGAGGAGTTCCACGTTTTGACATCTGTCCACGCACGTATACATGTTGCCCACCTGCCACCAGGCCTGACACCTAGCGGCTGCCTGCGCAACCACGCACATAAACAAACGGTAGGCGGCAGATGAGAGGGGAGGTATTTACGGGCGCGCCTGAGCCAGGGCCCTGCATGAGGGCAGGCGACGCAGTGCATCCTCATATGTTGCTTGTTTGATCAAGATCGCATGGATCCATGCTGTTGTCCACATGGTTGTTGGCCTTCGTCAATTCTTATTTTTTAACGATTGAAAGCAAACTGATATCGTATAGTTCTGTACGTAGAGAGACATACCATGCTGCATTTAAGGTTGTGCAGGTAATGTGATATTGCAGAACTCATACGACGGTATTTTCTTTTTTCTTTTTTGTATCTGAAGGCTTCACGCATCTCAGAGTAAAGGTAGAACTGTTGTGAAACCGAGCTTATTCAACACGAAGGTATACATGATGTTTCTATAAACTGGATTTGCGTTTGAATATCTTGATTAAGCCTTTTGCTGGATGATTTGATAGTGTATTGCAACACATTATCTCCCACCAAACCCCTTTCTCATTTACAACTGTAGCCCACTTATATCTTGTAGGGATAATATAAGGAAAATCTTATCCTTCAGCTGCAGATGAAAACAAATTTATCTTAGACAATGAATTTCAGGAAGTTTACGAAGCTATGTAGAACTGCCTGTTAGATTATGTTATGTTTCGTACATCGAAATGACGCATCCAACGAGTAACGTAGGTGGGAGGACTTGGGAAGGGGAGATGACAGGAGACCTGGTGAGTACTGTAGGTGGGAGGACTTGAAGGGGAGATGACAGGTGACCTGGCAAGCAGTGTAGGTGGGAGGACTTGGGAAGGGGACATGACAGGAGACCTGGTGAGTACTGTAGGTGAGAGGACTTGAAGGGGAGATGACAGGTGACCTGGCAAGCAGTGTAGGTGGGAGGATTTGGGAATGGGAGATGACAGGAGACCTGGTGAGTAGTGTAGGTGGGAGGACTTGGGAAGAGATGACAGGAGACCTGGTAAGTGGTGTAGGTGGGAGGACTTGGGAAGAGGAGATGACAGGAGACCTGGTGAGTGGTGTAGGTGGGAGGACTTGGGAAGAGGAAATGACAGGAGACCTGATAGTCTGTGGTGAGGTTATCAGTAATGAAAAAGACAAGGTAAGAATGTATCTAGGGTGAGGCTGTCAGAATGTCTCACGGTGACACCAACCTTTCAGCCTCTAAAGTGCATTGTTGTAGTTATTGTTGTCAGACGACCCCCTGACTCCCAGATCTGAAGTGGGTTGTCGTAGTTATGGTTGTCAGACGACCCCCTGACTCCCAGATCTGAAGTGGGTTGTCGTAGTTATTGTGACACCAGTGATTGTCGGACGACCCCCTGATCCCAGACAGATGGAGGCGTATTGTTCAGTGGAGGGGTAATGAGTGTGTGTGGAGGACCCTTGATAATGTCAAGACGATCTGAATCTAGACCTTCAGAATCGAGTCTCACTAAGTTATGAAACAGAAAAGATTAGCCAACTGCTGAATATTATCTGAGTGTACCACCTCACACAATATTGCCTCCAAGGAAACCATGTCGCCTTTGTGAGTGACGATAAATGATGATGGGATTCATGGACTTACGAAGTTTATTTTTCTCTCACGAGTTTTTATGGAGATTCAAATTTAATTAATTCATCCCCAGACCCACGATTAAAAAAAAAGAGGCCACAAAAACTAGATTTATAAATCGTCCTACGCAAATTTCTCTCACGCATGAGTAAGAGACATTTTGGAGGGAGACTTGTATCTGTGGGAGGGTGGAGGGGTGCTGGGTCCACGGGTCCTTACTTACCCTCCTCCTCCTCCTCCTGCTGCTGACTGGGGAGACTTGTCCTAGAAACCTTAAAGCTTCGTGACAGATGGCGTCGCTAATCCTGTTCCTAATGTCAAGAAAATTGCAGATGAGGTCACACGGGATGAACGAAGGCGCAGCAGAAGTGTTGGGTACAACACTGGGAACTTGTGTTGGCAGAGGAGGGTGTTTGCCCGCGTGACGTGACTCGCGCGTCCTGTGACTGGTCGTGTCACAGTTGACTCCGTGACAGGACTGTGTATGCACACACGTGACGTTACTCTCTCTCGTCCCGTGACTGTTTGTGTCGTAGATGGCCCCGTGACAGGACAGTGTACATTCGGCCGAGTTGGTTTAGGCTTTGATGTGGAAGTAGAACGCTCAAGGCAGCATAGAGAGAGACCCGCGTGTGTCAGTCCTTCTCTCCTGTAGATCTCAGAGGATTGTATACACTTCAGCTTTCAGCGTCGGCGGCTCGTGATGGGAATGTAATCAGCTTCAGTGGAACGATTTTGAAATCGGGGCAGAAATGCGAGGGTGGTGCGTCTCATCAGGCGCGTGGGTGTCAACGTGCTCCTTAAGTCATAGTTACTCGGTCCTGAGCCGTTGTTGTCAAGCGAGGATGACCTCTTGAAGTAGATGGGAGTGTCTTAACAGAGTGGAGGGTTTGGTAGAGTGGGTCGAGGCACAGACGTTGTCATGAAGGATATACAGAATCGTGAGTCATCGCCGTCCAGCCTAACCCTTCTGCACTCGAATCATATCAAGCGAGTACATCTCCAGACTCTGTCCTGCTGTGGTGTGGTGGGGGTGTGGCGTGGTGTGGTGTGGTGGGGTGGGGTGGGATAGGGTGTGGTGTGGTAGGGTGGGGTGGGTGATTACTACTTTGTGTGTTATTGAGAGTTTTACTCTCGTGTTGCCCTCGTCTGTGTGTGTGTGTGTGTGTGTGTGTGTGTGTGTGGGTGAGTGGATGGGTGTGTGGGTGTGTGTGTGTGGGAAGTGTCGTGGTCATGTTGTTGAAGTCAGCACGGACGCTCCCAGGGTAGCATGGGTGCGAATCCTGGGCGCGGCAGTCGGCCCACAGCCAATCCCAGCCGTCCATCCTACCCTTAAGGGCTGGTCGATAAATGGGTACCTGGCTTAGGCTGGTATATGATAGGACTTTGTCCACGACAGTGGCGCTGTGGAGGTAGTGTACAACGCCATGTTAACGTCAGACAGTAAACCTGGCCATATATAAAGGGATTCAGATTCCATTAATGGATACTAGTTAAGAGAAACTGTCACCAGTTGTTTGAAAACAGTCGATGATATCCGCACCAAACAACGTTCCTCCATACACTGCTATTGTCTCCAGTCAAGAATTTTTGGCTTAGAAAAAAAAAAAAAAGACGTCCTGTTACACCACACCCACCATACGTATTTACCTCACCTCGCCCCACTGGTGATATATTTTTTGTTCCAAAAAATCAAAATGAATGTGAAAGATGGAAGAGTTGAGGACGTTCCAACAACCATCGATGATAACGTGGAGCTCGATCAGTTCACAGTGGAAGACTTCCAGTGCTGCTCTCAGGAACATTGTGACGCTTGCGTGACGTCAGTGGCATATTACTGCGAACGAGACAGCTTATCTATATGTACGTACACGACTTTTTAACATGATGGCCGTCTTGGATTCTTTTGGATCACTGTCCGTAATCAGTGCTGGCACATTATCCGAGGACAAGCGTTCCTATACTCAAAGGATGTGCGGTAACCTCTCCTCGTTATCCACTGATAAGTGTTTGTAGTCTTTAGCTAAGAGCATCTTTAACAACTTCTGTCGCTCTACCTTCCCTTCATCTTTCCGTTCTGACGGTACCATAGATGTCTCTCCAGTAGACAAAGCAACTCTCTTTGGTTCCCGTTTCTCCTCTAAATCTACTTTGGATGACTCTAACAGTCCTTCTTCCCAGATGCTCATCTAAACATTCAGGTTTTCCCATAGAACTTTCAGGCAGAGGAAAATGAAATACTTGACATTTATTTTGCTCCCGAGAGCTGGGTACTTGTGTGCCCCCCACCTTTAGTTAGACCACGCGGTACTCGGTAAGCTGCTGCGTCACATGGTTACTGTGTGTCCATCGGCAACTCAAGGGTGGGCCGTTTTGATAACTGTTTCTTTCCCTACACCTGGAGGATTTGGAACTCTCTGCCTCCTTATGTCTTTCCCAGTAAATATGACATGGAGCATTTCAAAAGACAGATCTTTCACTTTACCCAGAATTCCTGAATGCTTTCCCTCGTCTCTTCTTTCTCCGTCTCATAATTCTCTCTATTTCATATAATGCCCGGCCTTGATGTGGGCTTTTACCACTGACTGGAGCCTCTGATGGGGAATTTTTCTTCCCCAGTTCAGAGCTTCCAGTTTGTCAGAGTTAATTTTCGTTTTTAAATACAAAATTTCCCCTCTCTGTGCCCTCCAATTTTGTATCCATTCACTGGTGAAGGATACGGTGGTGTTGTTCCGACGCCATACATACATGTTTTCCGGGAATATTTTTATGAAATACTGATTTCCATATTTTTCATTTGTATATCTTTTTCCCGAATAACTTTGTTCTCCCAGTGTTGCCAGCGCGTGAGGTCCACTTCCTCTGAGACTAAAGTAAAAAATTCATCTGGAGAAAATCCTGCAGCTCAGCCTGTCTCTCGGAAAGGGACACACACACACACACACACACACACACACACACACATATATATATATATATATATATATATATATATATATATATATATATATATATATATATATATATATATTTTTTTTTTTTTTTTTTTTTTTTTTTTTATACTTTGTCGCCGTCTCCCGCGTTTGCGAGGTAGCGCAAGGAAACAGACGAAAGAAATGGCCCAACCCCCCCCCCCCATACACATGTACATACACACGTCCACACACGCAAATATACATACCTACACAGCTTTCCATGGTTTACCCCAGACGCTTCACATGCCTTGCTTCAATCCACTGACAGCACGTCAACCCCTGTATACCACATGACTCCAATTCACTCTATCTCTTGCCCTCCTCTCACCCTCCTGCATGTTCAGGCCCCGATCACACAAAATCTTTTTCACTCCATCTTTCCACCTCCAATTTGGTCTCCCTCTTCTCCTCGTTCCCTCCACCTCCGACACATATATCCTCTTGGTCAATCTCTCCTCACTCATTCTCTCCATGTGCCCAAACCATTTCAAAACACCCTCTTCTGCTCTCTCAACCACGCTCTTTTTATTTCCACACATCTCTCTTACCCTTACGTTACTTACTCGATCAAACCACCTCACACCACACATTGTCCTCAAACATCTCATTTCCAGCACATCCATCCTCCTGCGCACATCTCTATCCATAGCCCACGCCTCGCAACCATACAACATTGTTGGAACCACTATTCCCTCAAACATACCCATTTTTGCTTTCCGAGATAGTGTTCTCGACTTCCACACATTTTTCAAGGCTCCCAAAATTTTCGCCCCCTCCCCCACCCTATGATCCACTTCCGCTTCCATGGTTCTATCCGCTGACAGATCCACTCCCAGATATCTAAAACACTTCACTTCCTCCAGTTTTTCTCCATTCAAACTCACCTCCCAATTGACTTGACCCTCACCCCTACTGTACCTAATAACCTTGCTCTTATTCACATTTACTCTCAACTTTCTTCTTCCACACACTTTACCAAACTCAGTCACCAGCTTCTGCAGTTTCTCACATGAATCAGCCACCAGCGCTGTATCATCAGCGAACAACAACTGACTCACTTCCCAAGCTCTCTCATCCCCAACAGACTTCATACTTGCCCCTCTTTCCAGGACTCTTGCATTTACCTCCCTCCCGATATATATATATATATATCGAGGGAACAGCTAAATTTAAGATTTACTTGTCAGAAATCTATTCAATTATTTAATTCAAATCTTGTTGAAGGACCCAAAAATTTAGGACACACCTGTAGGGGGGAAAAATCTCTCACACAGGGCCTTTGCGTCTTCCTCCTCGCGAAATATATGGACTATATTATAGCTGTTGCCCACTTGTTAACCACCGCTGAAGAACGTATTTTGAACCTGATAATATTATAACTCTGCTCGCGGACAAAATACCTTCACGTCAGTTCTCGAAGAATTAGAAGAGAATGAATATTTAGGGTAATGAAAGAATATTTAGGGTAATGAAAGAATGTTTAGGGTAATGAAAGAATACTTGGAGTATTTGGAATATTTAGCCGTCAATGAAACTGAAAAAAAGGATAAAGAGAAAGTAAAATAAAAAGCAAAGAAGAGGAATCTAATTGTTTTTCAGCGAGTAGAAAACTTGCCATTTAGGAAAGGTCCTTCAGCAGTTGTTAGGATAGACATGAGCAGGTCAAGAGCGATCAGAGCTTAGCGCTGTCAGGAAAGAGGCGGACACAACAACCGTCAACCCATGACTTCCCCGCGGCCTCTCGATGACCATGTGACGCAGTGGCTTGCGAAGTGGTATTGCACTCTCAGGGTGATGGAAGACGGAGTCAAGGAGCCACTTCCTTGGGAGCAGAGACGGAAGTAGTACCTGAAGAAGAAGGAGAGAGAGAGAGAGAGAGAGAGAGAGAGAGAGAGAGAGAGAGAGAGAGAGAGAGAGAGAGAGAGAGCCAACATTGCAACTTATGGCAATTTTTTGTTCGTACATTAGAGGGGTAGAGTTGATCTGTTGGACTGTTCTGGATACGACGTTGTCCTGGACGTATATGGAGTTAGAACCTCTTTAGATGTGAGAACAATACTTTTCTACGTGGGACCGATCCGTCACCTTATGGTGAGAAGGACATATACTTCCTCAGAGGCAGACGGTGCCGTTGGTGTGGTGTGGGAGGTGCAGGATGCGTGACGAGGGTTCTGAGGTGAAGGAGGACATTCATAGCGAGAGTTGCTCGGGAATCACTGGCCAGGTTACTACAAGGCTGAATAAGAAGTGGTGGTAGTAGGGGAGGTGGGCTGTGGTCTGTTGATAAAGAGATACAGACGCTCTTGATAAAAAGGAGGGAAGGAAATAGAGAGACAGTCAGCTACCATACATTAACACATTAGCAAACAAATGTGGGTGACTGTGTGTATATATATATATATATATATATATATATATATATATATATATATATATATATATATATATATATATATGTGTGTGCGTATGGGTGTTACCGGACTCCACTTGTTCGAAGGTACACCGCGAGTGAAAGGTCGTCTTTGGCGAGGCTGTTACCACTTGCAAGATAGCTCCTCACTTCCAACACGTCAACAGATTTCCCTGCAGCTGGAAGTAGCGCTGCCTTGGTCTGCAGGAGTCATTAGAAGGCTCCTGGGTAGCGCCAAGACTCCTTCATAGAAAATGGTCCTGGGTGATTATATTTATGTAAATAGAAAGATAGATAGATAGATAAATATAGATAGATAGAAAGAGATAGATAGGTAGATAGATAGATAGATAGATAGAGAGATAGATAGATAGATAGAGAGAGAGAGAGAGAGAGAGAGAGAGAGAGAGAGAGAGAGAGAGAGAGAGAGAGAGGTGAAATGGTTTGGACACATGGAGAGAAGTAAGGAAAGGTTGACAAAGAGGATCCGTGTTACAGAGGCGCGTGTGACTCGTATGAGGCAAGATAGTGCCTAAAAACTGGCCTCCGTATCTTGGGCTAAATAGTTCAGACCAGGGGAGTCAGTCACACGACCAGAAAGCTAAAGCAGCTGTGCTGGGCCTTAAATGGGGAAAACAGACCGCTGCCGTATTAGTCCACACACACACACAAACACACACACACACACACACACACACACACACATTTATTTCAGTGTTTTTGCGTAATTCGTATTTCGCACGTCTGTACTCATGTCATTATCTTGTTATTTGTGCGTTATTTCCATAGTGCTGCTACTGGGCAGCAGGTGGTGCTGTAATGAAGATCGCTCGGCTCACAACGTGTTGTTGGGTGAAGTTATAATATACATGGCGACGCTGGTTCTTGGGGCCGTCTGAGGTTCTCATAATTGCTGTGTGGGATGAGTTTGATGGTTGTGTGGGTACGAAAGGTTGTTACACTGTGTGCAAAATGCTTTTTGTATCCTTGTTGTTCTGTATTCTGATACCCAGGGATGCATTCGTAATATGAATAAATATATTACACTTTCTTTTTCTTTCTTTCAAACTATTCGCCATTTCCCGCGTTAGCGAGGTAGCGTTAAGAACTGAGGACTTTGAGGGAATATCCTCACCTGGCCCCCTTCTCTGTTCCTTCTTTTGGAAAATTAAAAAAAAAAAATGAGAGGGGAGGATTTCCAGTCCCCCGCTCCCTTCCCTTTTCGTCGCCTTCTACGACACGCAGGGAATACGTGGGAAATATTCTTTCTCCCCTATCCCCAGGGATAAAATATATTACACATCAATACATATTCCTATGAGTCCACGGGGGAAAATGAAACACGATAAGTTCCCAAGTGCACTTTCGTGTAATAATCACATCATCAGGGGAGACACAAGAGAGAAATAAAAGTCAGTTGATATACATCGAAGAGACGAAGCTAGGACGCCAGTTGGTATATATATATATATATATATATATATATATATATATATATATATATATATATGAGATCTTTCTCTGACGCAAGCTTACCCGGTAGCTGACCTATCTTGACACCTAGTGATAAGTATCCTCATCCAGTCTTCTTAAGCTGTAGGTAGACGTGCATATTTCCTAACCTGACTGCAAATAGTTTTATTAAATAAGAATTGGCCTTCAGATACATTATAATTATAGGCTGAGATGATGACACTTCTGCTTTTAGATTTAACTTCATAGTTTATAATTATTCCACTTTAACTTTACCGCGTGAACGCCAAGTTTTGTCCAATTGGTACTGCGAATTTCGTGTCGAATGTTTTCAAAATTTGTTCGCCTGTAATCTGAGATCAAGAGTTTGTTGTCGTTCATTTCATAATCTGAATTCATCTTTAATCTTGACAAACTCTCACCTACTTCGCAAGAGTTGATTAAGTTTGTGTCTCTGGTGAGGACAAGGTCAAGAATGATTTTACCTCTAGTTTGTTTTTCCATTAACTGCCCGAGAAAAGCGTCTTCAATCAGCTCCGTTATTCTCGTTCCTTCTCTATCACCTGAACAAAAGCATGAAACGAGACTAACGAGGGAGATTATAGTGTATAACACCAGAATCATTACTAGTTGCAGTGGTCGGAGGAGACTACATATATTAGAAGCCATTCACATTTGAGAGAAAGCACCTGTCATCAACATCCAGACAAATATGACCACCGTCATACAGTTCTTTGATGGCCCGCCAATAGGACGTAGGAGGATGGGACACGTCATTGACCCTCCACAAGCTACCGAGTCTGCCATGCCTGTACTGCCGGAACACGGTCCTGGGTCACGAAGGTCAGAGAGAATCAGACGAGCCCATCCTGATCTCAGCTCCGCATCCAGACATTAATGGATTCGCTGTATTTTGTGATGGATTTGCTCTATTCTTACCTCGTATGATATATTGTTATTCTGTATTTTTCCTTAACTAAGTTTTTCTATATTTATATTTCCATATGTTGTATTTTCATTGTTACTCGTACTACTCTTCTTGATTTTGTTAACTGTTTCGCTTTTAGTCTTTTCCTTTACTTATACGTGCTATGTGCTGTTTTTTCCGAGTGTTTTCATATTCTGTGTTTTTCATATATTCAAGTTTTGTGACTTTTTTATCTTTTTCGTACATTCCTGATGGTGCCTCTATGAAGGCGAAAGCTCGAATGAAATAGATGGAGAATTACGGCCAACTGTTGTTTGAGCACCCACCTAATATTAGAATAATACTGAGGAAATTAGAGAACACAAGAAAGAAGAGCAATAACTCCAAATCTGCAGTTGTATTTAATTCTGTGTGACTGAGTTTGGTAAAGTGTGTGAAAGAAAGCTGAGAATAAATCTGAATAAGAGCAAGGTTATTAGGCTCAGTAGGGTTGAGGGACAAGTTAATTGGGAGGTAAGTTTGAATGGAACCATGGAAGCGGAAGTGAGTCACAGGATGGGGGAGGGGGAGAAGGTTCTGGGAGCATTGAAGAATGTGTGGAGGGCGAGAACGTTATCTCGGAGAGCAAAAATAGGTATGTTTGAAGGAATAGTGGTTCTAACAATGTTATATGGTTGTGAGGCATGGGCTGTAGATAGGGGCAGAGGAGGGTGGATGTGTTAGAAATGAAATGTTTAAGGAAAATATGTGGTGAGAGGTGGTTTGATCGAGTAAGTAATGAAAGGGTAAGAGAGATGTGTGGTGATGAAAAGAAAGTGGTTGAGAGAGCAGAAGAGAGTGTGTTGAAATGGTTTGGTCACATGTAGAGAATGAGTGAGGACAGATTGACAAAGAGGATATATGTGTCAGAGGTAGAGGTATCGAGAAGCGGGAAACCAAATTGGAGGTGGAAGGATGGAGTGAAAAAGATTTTGAGTGATCGGGGCCTGAACGTGCAGGAGGGTGAAAGGCGTGCAAGGAATAGAGTGAATTGGAACGATATGGTATAGCGGGGTCGACGTGCCGTCAATGGATTGAACCAGGGCAGCATGTGAAGCGTCTGGGGTAAACCATGGAAGGTTTTATGGGGCCTGGATGAGGAAAGGGAGCTGTGGTTTCGGTGCATTACACATGACAGCTAGAGACTGAGTGTGAACGAATGTGGCCTTTTTTGTCTTTTTCTAGAACTACCTCGAGGGGGGGGGATGCTGTTTCATGTGTGGCGGGATGGCGACGAAAATGGATGAAGGCAGCAAGTATGAATATATACATGTGTATATATGTATATGTCTGTGTATGCATATGCATGTACACGTTGAAATGTATAGGTATGTATATGTACGTATGTGGGCGTTTATGCATATACATGTGTATGTGGGTGGGTTGGGGCCATTCTTTCGTATGTTTCCTTGCGCTACCTCGCTAACACGGGAGACGGCGATTAAGTATAATATTATATATATATATATATATATATATATATATATATATATATATATATATATATATATATATATATATATATATTTTTTTTTTTGCTTTGTCGCTGTCTCCCGCGTTTGCGAGGTAGCGCAAGGAAACAGACGAAAGAAATGGCCCAACCCACCCCCATACACATGTATATACATACGTCCACACACGCAAATATACATACCTACACAGCTTTCCATGGTTTACCCCATATATATATATATATATATATATATATATATATATATATGATCCCTGGGGATAGGGGATTAAGAATACTTCCCACGTATTCCCTGCGTGTCGTAGAAGGCGACTAAAAGGGGAGGGAGCGGGGGGCTGGAAATCCTCCCCTCTCGTTTTTTTTTTTTTTTTCCAAAAGAAGGAACAGAGAATTGGGCCAGGTGAGGGTATTCCCTCAAAGGCCCAGTCCTCTGTTCTTAATGCTACCTCGCTAACGCGGGAAATGGCGAATAGTTTAAAAGAAAGAAAGAATATATATATATATATATATATATATATATATATATATGTATATATATATATATATATATATATATATATATATATATATATATATATATATATATATATATATATATATAAGAGCACTGGGGATAGGGGAGAAAGAATACTTCCCACGTATTCCCTGCGTGTCGTAGAAGGCGACTAAAAGGGGAGGGAGTGGGGGGCTGGAAATCCTCCCCTCTCAATTTTTTTTTAATTTTCCAAAAGAAGGAACAGAGAAGGGGGCCAGGTCAGGATATTCCCTCAATGGCCCAGTCCTCTGTTCTTAACGCTACCTCGCTAACGCGGGAAATGGCGAATAGTTTGAAAAAAAAAAAATATATAAGAGCACTCTTATTTATATATATATATATATATATATATATATATATATATATATATATATATATATATATATATATATATATATATAAGAGCACGGGGAAAATTAAACACGGTAAGTTCCCAAGTGCACTTTCGTGTCATAATCACATCATCAGGGGAGACACAAGAGAGAAATATAACAGTCAGTTGATATGCAACGAAGAGACGTAGCTAAGACGCCATTTGGTAAACATGCGATTGTCTTGGACAATCGCATGTTTACCAAATGGCGTATTAACTGACTGTTTTATTTCTCTCTTGTCTCTCCCCTGATGATGTGATTATTACACGAAAGTGCACTTGGGAACTTATCGTGTTTCAATTTCCCCGTGGACTCTTAAGAAATATATATATTACATATATATATTTTTATATATATATTTGTTCATACTAATTGCCATTTCCCGCGTCAGCGAGGTAGCGTCAAGAAGAGAGGACTGAGCCTTTGAGGGAATATCCTCACTTGGCCCTCTTCTCTGTTCCTTCTTTTGGAAAATTAAAAAAGAGGGGAGGATTTCCAGCCCCCCGCTCCCTTCCCTTTTAGTCGCCTTCTACGACACGCAGGGAATACGTGGGAAATATTCTTTCTCCCCTATCCCCAGGGATATATATATATATATATATATATATATATATATATATATATATATATATATATATATATATATATATATATATTAGAAACATTCAGAAAGAGATTAACAACATCATGACTCCACATTAGTGGTAAGTGTGTGAATACACACGTGTAGATGTTAGCTCCTCACCTCACCCCCACAAAAATATCGTGTCATGTATTAATAACCTTCATTAACTACCTGACACGACTCCGCCATCAGTTTGCTCCCCAAGCACGACGGTACGACCCTTGAACCCGGCGGTACGAATCTTGAACACGACGGTACGGCCCTTAAACACCACGGTACGACCTTTTAAGCACGGCGGTACGACCCTTGAACACGGCGGTGCGACCCTCGAACACGGCTGTACGACACTTGAGCACGGCTTTACGATCCTGAACACGACTGTACTACCCTTGAGCAAGACGGTACGACCCTCGGCCACGTCGGCCTGGCCTTTGACGTGACCTCTGAGGGTAAGTCAATGGGGTCACGCTGAAGGTCACCATGGAGGGAAGGGGGGATTGGGGGGGGGGTCTGTCCCCGAGAACGAGATATGGTCAGAGACCAGGTCGAGATAGAGAAGGGGACCCGGGGGGAGGGGGGGTCAGAGAGCAAGGCTTCGCGTGTGTTTGTGTGTGTGTGTGTCCGGTGGTCGGAGGGGCCATGGGGGCCAGAGACACACCGGAAACCCTTGGGTGTCACCGGTCACCAACCGACGTCACGAGAGTGATAAGACAGACCAACCCCCGCACCCCATCCTCCGTGGCTTGGTGGCCTGCTGAGTCACACGGCCCGCTGGTGCTTGCTCAGTGCTTCCTCCTGCTTGACGGAAGGGGTACGTACTGGGCTAGCTCGGCGGGGGGAAAAAAGATGAATAATTAAAAACATAAATGAATAAATAACGGTTGATGGGATGTATATAGCAAGTATTTTGGAGGGAAAATACACACTTGGGATATTACAGATATTACAGAACTGTAAGGACGTGATGGTTACTAGTTAACTAATCGTATATGAACTTAAGATTAGGATAAGCTGGGTATTTCCACACTTGGGATAAGCATATGGGTGAGGTATATGTACATAGCCAGGGTGGCATGTACACAGGGATGTTTATAGGGTCAATGTGATGTTTTATTCATTATGTATAGAGTTAATTTTGTGTTTTATACAACGTGTATAGAGTCAGTGATATGTTTTATACATCATGTATAGAGTCAGTGACATGTTTTATACATCATGTATAGAGTTAATGTTATGTTTTATCCATTATGTATAGAGTCAATGTTATGTTTTAGATATTATGTATATATATATATATATATATATATATATATATATATATATATATATATATATATATATATGTATATATATATATATATATATATATATATATATATATATATATATATATATATATATATATATATATGTATATATATATATTATGTATATATATAGAGTCAGTGTTATGTTTTATGCATTATGTATAGAGCCAATATTATGTTTTATATATTATGTGTAGTGTCAGTGTTATGTGTTATTCATTATATATAGAGTCAGTATTATGTTTTATACATTATGTGTAGTGTCAGTGTTATAGGTTATACATTATGAGCTTGATTGAACATTAAGTGATGAACAGTTACGGTAATACAGCAGTTGAGGACCTAATACACATCGTAACGAACGGGGAGACGGAGCTGTTCACCTGCATAGTTCATGCACGTGTTCATGATGCTCACTGTGGTAGGTATGGGTCTCACTGTGGCGGTGTATGTGTGTGTGTGTGTGTGTGTGTGTGTGTGTGGTATGGTGATGATGATGATGATGATGATGTAGTGGCGGCGGTGGTCGGCTGTATTTGGAGAGAGAGATGGGGTGGGGGGAGGGTTTGAGACGCTTCAGCGTCCACGTTAGTGACTCGCGGGGGTCCTTTGGGCTATGACTGTGTCAAGAGCTGGGGGCAGGACGTTGAGGTGGGGGGGGGGGGAGCTATCCTGTTGGGCCGGGGGGGGGGGTGTCTGGTGTGTGTGTGTGTGTGTGTGTGTGTGTGTGTGTGTGTTGCTGACGGTGTGGTAACACCAAGCTCTGCTGGGGGTATTCTTGCCACGCCAGACTTCTCTGGGAACAGCCATATGTCCCAACCCGTGATTCATTCTCTACGTTATATGAAACCCGGCTTATATTCATGATATATATATATATATATATATATATATATATATATATATATATATATATATATATATATATATATATATATTTTTTTTTTTTTTTTTTTTTTTTTTTTTTTTATACTTTGTCGCTGTCTCCCGCGTTTGCGAGGTAGCGCAAGGAAACAGACGAAAGAAATGGCCCAACCCCCCCCCCCATACACATGTACATACACACGTCCACACACGCAAATATACTTACCTAAACAGCTTTCCATGGTTTACCCCAGACGCTTCACATGCCTTGATTCAATCCACTGACAGCACGTCAACCCCTGTATACCACATCGCTCCATTTCACTCTATTCCTTGCCCTCCTTTCACCCTCCTGCATGTTCAGGCCCCGATCACACAAAATCTTTTTCACTCCATCTTTCCACCTCCAGTTTGGTCTCCCTCTTCTCCTCGTTCCCTCCACCTCCGACACATATATCCTCTTGGTCAATCTTTCCTCACTCATTCTCTCCATGTGCCCAAACCATTTCAAAACACCCTCTTCTGCTCTCTCAACCACGCTCTTTTTATTTCCACACATCTCTCTTACCCTTACGTTACTCACTCGATCAAACCACCTCACACCACACATTGTCCTCAAACATCTCATTTCCAGCACATCCATCCTCCTGCGCACAACTCTATCCATAGCCCACGCCTCGCAACCATACAGCATTGTTGGAACCACTATTCCTTCAAACATACCCATATATATATATATATATATATATAATATATTATCCCTGGGGATAGGGGAGAAAGAATACTTCCCACGTATTCCCTGCGTTTCGTAGAAGGCGACTAAAAGGGGAGGGAGCGGGTGGCTGGAAATCCTCCCCCCTCATTTTTTTTTTTCAATTTTCCAAAAGAAGGAACAGAGAATGGGGGCCAGGTGAGGATATTCCCTCAAAGGCCCAGTCCTCTGTTCTTAACGCTACCTCGCTAATGCGGGAAATGGCGAATAGTATGAAAGAAAAAGAAATATATATATATATATATATATATATATATATATATATATATATATATATATATATATATATATATATATATATATAAATATATATATATATATATATATATATATATATATATATATATATATATAAAGAGCGTAAGACAAGGGAGCAAATGGGAACTTCAGTGAAGGGCGCAAATGTGGAGGTGATATCAAGTAGTGGTGATGTGAGAAGGAGATGGAGTGAGTATTTTGAAGGTTTGTTGAATGTGTTTGATGATAGAGTGGTAGATATAGGGTGTTTTGGTCGAGGTGGTGTGCAAAGTGAGAGGGTTAGGGAAAATGATTTGGTAAACAGAGAAGAGGTAGTAAAAGCTTTGCGGAAGATGAAAGCCGGCAAGGCAGCAGGTTTGGATGGTATTGCAGTGGAATCTATTAAAAAAGGGGGTGACTGTATTGTTGACTGGTTGGTAAGGTTATTTAATGTATGTATGACTCATGGTGAGGTGCCTGAGGATTGGCGGAATGCGTGCATAGTGCCATTGTACAAAGGCAAAGGGGATGAGTGAGTGCTCAAATTACAGAGGTATAAGTTTGTTGAGTATTCCTGGTAAATAATATGGGAGGGTATTGATTGAGAGGGTGAAGGCATGTACAGAGTATCAGATTGGGGAAGAGCAGTGTGGTTTCAGAAGTGGTAGAGGATGTGTGGATCAGGTGTTTGCTTTGAAGAATGTATGTGAGAAATACTTAGAAAAGCAAATGGATTTGTATGTAGCATTTATGGATCTGGAGAAGGCATATGATAGAGTTGATAGAGATGCTCTGTGGAAGGTATTAAGAATATATGTTGTGGGAGGCAAGTTGTTAGAAGCAGTGAAAAGTTTTTATCGAGGATGTAAGACATCTGTACATGTAGGAAGAGAGGAAAGTGATTGGTTCTCAGTGAATGTAGTTTTGCGGCAGAGGTGTGTGATGTCTCCATGGTTGTTTAATTTGTTTATGGATGGGGTTGTTAGGGAGGTGAATGCAAGAGTTTGGGAAAGAGGGGCAAGTATGAAGTCTGTTGTGGATGAGAGAGCTTGGGAAGTGAGTCAGTTGTTGTTCGCTGATGATACAGCGCTGGTGGCTGATTCATGTGAGAAACTGCAGAAGCTGGTGACTGAGTTTGGTAAAGTGTGTGAAAGAAGAAAGTTAAGAGTAAATGTGAATAAGAGCAAGGTTATTAGGTACAGTAGGGTTGAGGGTCAAGTCAATTGGGAGGTAAGTTTGAATGGAGAAAACCTGGAGGAAGTAAAGTGTTTTAGATATCTGGGAGTGGATCTGGCAGCGGATGGAACCATGGAAGCGGAAGTGAATCATAGGGTGGGGGAGGGGGCGAAAATCCTGGGAGCCTTGAAGAATGTGTGGAAGTCGAGAGCATTATCTCGGAAAGCAAAAATGGGTATGTTTGAAGGAATAGTGGTTCCAACAATGTTGTATGGTTGCGGGGCGTGGGCTATGGATAGAGTTGTGCGCAGGATGGTGGATGTGCTGGAAATGAGATGTTTGAGGACAATGTGCGGTTTGAGGTGGTTTGATCGAGTAAGTAATGTAAGGGTAAGAGAGATGTGTGGAAATAAAAAGAGCGTGGTTGAGAGAGCAGAAGAGGGTGTTTTGAAATGGTTTGGGCACATGGAGAGAATGAGTGAGGAAAGATTGACCAAGAGGATATATGTGTCGGAGGTGGAGGGAACGAGGAGAAGTGGGAGACCAAATTGGAGGTGGAAAGATGGAGTGAAAAAGATTTTGAGTGATCGGGGCCTGAACATGCAGGAAGGTGAAAGGCGGGCAAGGAATAGAGTGAATTGGATCGATGTGGTATACCGGGGTTGACGTGCTGTCAGTGGATTGAATCAGGGCATGTGACAGCTAGAGACTGAGTGTGAACGAATGTGGCCTTTTTTGTCTTTTTCTAGAACTACCTCGAGGGGGGGGGGATGCTGTTTCATGTGTGGCGGGATTGGCGACGAAAATGGATGAAGGCAGCAAGTATGAATATATACATGTGTATATATATATGTATATGTCTGTGTATGCATATGCATGTACACGTTGAAATGTATAGGTATGTTTTATGTACGTATGTGGGCGTTTATGCATATACATGTGTATGTGGGTGGGTTGGGGCCATTCTTTCGTATGTTTTCCTTGCGCTACCTCGCTAACACGGGAGACGGCGATTAAGTATAATATTATATATATATATTATATATATATATATATTATTATATATATATATATTATAAATATATATATATATATATATATTTTTTTTTTTTGCTTTGTCGCTGTCTCCCGCGTTTGGCGAGGTAGCGCAAGGAAACAGACGAAAGAAATGGCCCAACCCACCCCCATACACTTGTATATACATACTTTCCACACACGCAAATATACATACCTACACAGCTTTCCATGGTTTACCCCATTTATATATAATATATATATTTTATATATATATATATTATTATATAAGAGCACTGGGGATAGGGGAGAAAGAATACTTCCCACGTATTCCCTGCGTGTCGTAGAAGGCGACTAAAAGGGGAGGGAGTGGGGGGCTGGAAATCCTCCCCTCTCAATTTTTTTTTAATTTTCCAAAAGAAGGAACAGAGAAGGGGCCAGGTCAGGATATTCCCTCAATGGCCCAGTCCTCTGTTCTTAACGCTACCTCGCTAACGCGGGAAATGGCGAATAGTTTGAAAAAAAAAAAAATATAAGAGCACTCTTATTTATTTATATATATATATATATATATATATATATATATTATATATTATATATTATTATATATATTATATATATATATAAGAGCACGGGGAAAATTAAACACGGTAAGTTCCCAAGTGCACTTTCGTGTCATAATCACATCATCAGGGGAGACACAGAGAGAAATATAACAGTCAGTTGATTATGCAACGAAGAGACGTAGCTAAGACGCCATTTGGTAAACATGCGATTGTCTTGGACAATCGCATGTTTACCAAATGGCGTATTAACTGACTGTTTTATTTCTCTCTTGTCTCTCCCCTGATGATGTGATTATTACACGAAAGTGCACTTGGGAACTTATCGTGTTTCAATTTTCCCCGTGGACTCTTAAGAAATATTATATATTTACATATATATATTTTATATATATATTTGTTCATACTAATTGCCATTTCCCGCGTCAGCGAGGTAGCGTCAAGAAGTGAGGACTGAGCCTTTGAGGGAATATCCTCACTTGGCCCTCTTCTCTGTTCCTTCTTTTGGAAAATTAAAAAAGAGGGGAGGATTTCCAGCCCCCCGCTCCCTTCCCTTTTAGTCGCCTTCTACGACACGCAGGGAATACGTGGGAAATATTCTTTCTCCCCTATCCCCAGGGATATATATATATATATTTTATATATATATATATATATTTTATATATATATATATATTATTATATATTTTATATATTAGAAACATTCAGAAAGAGTTTTAACAACATCAGGGACTCCACATTAGTGGTAAGTGTGTGAATACACACGTGTAGATGTTAGCTCCTCACCTCACCCCCACAAAATATCGTGTCATGTATTAATAACCTTCATTAACTACCTGACACGACTCCGCCATCAGTTTGCTCCCCAAGCACGACGGTACGACCTTGAACCGGCGGTACGAATCTTGAACACGACGGTACGGCCTTAAACACCACGGTACGACCTTTTAAGCACGGCGGTACGACCCTTGAGACGGCGGTGCGACCTCGAACACGGCATGTACGACACTTGAGCACGGCTTTACGATCCTGAACACGACTGTACTACCCTTGAGCAAGACGGTACGACCCTCGGCCACGTCGGCCTGGCCTTTGACGTGACCTCTGAGGGTAAGTCAATGGGGTCACGCTGAAGGTCACCATGGAGGGAAGGGGGGATTGGGGGGGGTCTGTCCCCGAGAACGAGATATGGTCAGAGACCAGGTCGAGATAGAGAAGGGGACCCGGGGGGAGGGGGGGTCAGAGAGCAAGGCTTCGCTGTGTGTGTGTTGTGTGTGTGTGTCCGGTGGTCGGAGGGGCCATGGGGGCCAGAGACACACCGGAAACCCTGGGTGTCACCGGTCACCAACCGACGTCCGAGAGTGATAAAACAGACCAACCCCGCACCCCATCCTCCGTGGCTTGGTGGCCTGCTGAGTCACACGGCCCGCTGGTGCTTGCTCAGTGCTTCCCCCCTGCTTGACGGAAGGGGTACGTACTGGGCTAGCTCGGCGGGGGAAAAAAGATGAATAATTTAAATACATAAATGAATAAATAACGGTTGATGGGATGTATATAGCAAGTATTTTGGGGGGAAAATACACACTTGGGATATTACACATATTACAAAAACTGTAAGGACGTGATGGTTACTAGTTAACTAATCGTATATGAACTTAAGATTAGGATAAGCTGGGTATTTCCACACTTGGGATAAGCATATGGGTGAGGTATATGTACATAGCCAGGGTTTGGGATGTACACAGGGATGTTTATAGGGTCAATGTGATGTTTTATTCATTATGTATAGAGTTAATTTTTTTGTTTTATACAACGTGTATAGAGTCAGTGATATGTTTTATACATCATGTATAGAGTCAGTGACATGTTTTATACATCATGTATAGAGTTAATGTTATGTTTTATCCATTATGTATAGAGTCAATGTTATGTTTTAGATATTATGTATATATATATATTATATATATATATATATTATAATATATATATATTTTATATATTATATATATATATATATATATTCTTTTTTCAAACTATTCGCCATTTCCCGCGTTAGCGAGGTAGCGTTAAGAACAGAGAACTGGGCCACTGAGGGAATATCCTCACCTGGCCCCCCTTCTCTGTTCCTTCTTTTGGAAAATTAAAAAAAAATTGAGAGGGGAGGATTTCCAGCCCCCCGCTCCCTCCCCTTTTAGTCGCCTTCTACGACACGCAGGGAATACGTGGGAAGTATTCTTTCTCCCCTATCCCCAGGGATACCCTATCCCCAGGGATATATATATATATATATATATATATATATATATATATATATATATATAATATATATATATATATATATATATGTATATATATATATATATATATTATGTATATATATAGAGTCAGTGTTATGTTTTATGCATTATGTATAGAGCCAATATCATGTTTTATATATTATGTGTAGTGTCAGTGTTATGTGTTATTCATTATATATAGAGTCAGTGTTATGTTTTATACATTATGTGTAGTCAGTGTTATAGGTTATACATTATGAGCTTGATTGAACATTAAGTGATGAACAGTTACGGTAATACAGCAGTTGAGGACCTAATACACATCGTAACGAACGGGGAGACGGAGCTGTTCACCTGCATAGTTCATGCACGTGTTCATGATGCTCACTGTGGTAGGTATGGGTCTCACTGTGGCGGTGTGTGTGTGTGTGTGTGTGTGTGTGTGTGTGTGTGTGTGTGTGTGTGGTATGGTGATGATGATGATGATGATGATGTAGTGGCGGCGGTGGTCGGCTGTATTTGGAGAGAGAGATGGGGTGGGGGGAGGGTTTGAGACGCTTCAGCGTCCACGTTAGTGACTCGCGGGGGTCCTTTGGGCTATGACTGTGTCAAGAGCTGGGGGCAGGACGTTGAGGGTACAGGGTGGGGGGGGGGGGGGGGGGAGCTATCCTGTTGGGCCGGGGGGGGGGGGGGGGGTGTCTGGTGTGTGTGTGTGTGTGTTGCTGACGGTGTGGTAACACCAAGCTCTGCTGGGGGTATTCTTGCCACGCCAGACTTCTCTGGGAACAGCCATATGTCCCAACCCGTGATTCATTCTCTACGTTATATGAAACCCGGCTTATATTCATAGTATATATATATATATATATATATATATATATATATATATATATATATATATATATAGAAAGTGCGTAGGACAAGGGAGCAAATGGGAACTTCAGTGAAGGGCGCAAATGGGGAGGTGATATCAAGTAGTGGTGATGTGAGAAGGAGATGGAGTGAGTATTTTGAAGGTTTGTTGAATGTGTTTTATGATAGAGTGGTAGATATAGGGTGTTTTGGTCGAGGTGGTGTGCAAAGTGAGAGGGTTAGGGAAAATGATTTGGTAAACAGAGAAGAGGTAGTAAAAGCTTTGCGGAAGATGAAAGCCGGCAAGGCAGCAGGTTTGGATGGTATTGCAGTGGAATCTATTAAAAAAGGGTGTGACTGTATTGTTGACTGGTTGGTAAGGTTATTTAATGTATGTATGACTCATGGTGAGGTGCCTGAGGATTGGCGGAATGCGTGCCTAGTGCCATTGTACAAAGGCAAAGGGGATAAGAGTGAGTGCTCAAATTACAGAGGTATAAGTTTGTTGAGTATTCCTGGTAAATAATATGGGAGGGTATTGATTGAGAGGGTGAAGGCATGTACAGAGTATCAGATTGGGGAAGAGCAGTGTGGTTTCAGAAGTGGTAGAGGATGTGTGGATCAGGTGTTTGCTTTGAAGAATGTATGTGAGAAATACTTAGAAAAGCAAATGGATTTGTATGTAGCATTTATGGATCTGGAGAAGGCATATGATAGAGTTGATAGAGATGCTCTGTGGAAGGTATTAAGAATATATGTTGTGGGAGGCAAGTTGTTAGAAGCAGTGAAAAGTTTTTATCGAGGATGTAAGACATGTGTACGTGTAGGAAGAGAGGAAAGTGATTGGTTCTCAGTGAATGTAGGTTTGCGGCAGAGGTGTGTGATGTCTCCATGGTTGTTTAATTTGTTTATGGATGGGGTTGTTAGGGAGGTGAATGCAAGAGTTTTGGAAAGAGGGGCAAGTATGAAGTCTGTTGTGGATGAGAGAGCTTGGGAAGTGAGTCAGTTGTTGTTCGCTGATGATACAGCGCTGGTGGCTGATTCATGTGAGAAACTGCAGAAGCTGGTGACTGAGTTTGGTAAAGTGTGTGAAAGAAGAAAGTTAAGAGTAAATGTGAATAAGAGCAAGGTTATTAGGTACAGTAGGGTTGAGGGTCAAGTCAATTGGGAGGTAAGTTTGAATGGAGAAAACCTGGAGGAAGTAAAGTGTTTTAGATATCTGGGAGTGGATCTGGCAGCGGATGGAACCATGGAAGCGGAAGTGAATCATAGGGTGGGGGAGGGGGCGAAAATCCTGGGAGCCTTGAAGAATGTGTGGAAGTCGAGAGCATTATCTCGGAAAGCAAAAATGGGTATGTTTGAAGGAATAGTGGTTCCAACAATGTTGTATGGTTGCGAGGCGTGGGCTATGGATAGAGTTGTGCGCAGGAGGTGGATGTGCTGGAAATGAGATGTTTGAGGACAATGTGCGGTTTGAGGTGGTTTGATCGAGTAAGTAATGTAAGGGTAAGAGAGATGTGTGGAAATAAAAAGAGCGTGGTTGAGAGAGCAGAAGAGGGTGTTTTGAAATGATTTGGGCACATGGAGAGAATGAGTGAGGAAAGATTGACCAAGAGGATATATGTGTCGGAGGTGGAGGGAACGAGGAGAAGTGGGAGACCAAATTGGAGGTGGAAAGATGGAGTGAAAAAGATTTTGAGTGATCGGGGCCTGAACATGCAGGAAGGTGAAAGGCGGGCAAGGAATAGAGTGAATTGGATCGATGTGGTATACCGGGGTTGACGTGCTGTCAGTGGATTGAATCAGGGCATGTGAAGCGTCTGGGGTAAACCATGGAATGTTGTGTGGGGCCTGGATGTGGAAAGGGAGCTGTGGTTTTGGGCATTATTGCATGACAGCTGGAGACTGAGTGTGAACGAATGGGGCCTTTGTTGTCTTTTCCTAGTGCTACCTCGCACACATGAGTGGGGGAGGGGGATGGTATTCCATGTGTGGCGAGGTGGCGATGGGAATGAATAAAGGCAGACAGTGTGAATTGTGTGCATGGGTATATATGTATGTGTCTGTGTGTGTATATATATGTGTACATTGAGATGTGTAGGTAGGTATATTTGCGTGTGTGGACGTGTATGTATATACATGTGTATGGGGGTGGGTTGGGCCATTTCTTTCGTCTGTTTCCTTGCGCTACCTCGCAAACGCGGGAGACAGCGACAAAGCAAAATAAAAATATAAAATATATTCCTATGAGTCCACGGGGAAAATGAAACGCGAAAAGTTCCCAAGTGCACTTGTCCAAAACATGTTTTGGACAATCACATGTTTACCAAATGGCGTCCTAGCTTCGTCTCTTCGATGTATATCAACTGACTGTTATATTTCTCTCTTGTGTCTCCCCTGATGATGTGATTATTACACGAAAGTGCACTTGGGAACTTTTCATGTTTCATTTTCCCAGTGGACTCATAGGAATATCTTGATCACGCGCAAAATTGTGATCCTTTCCAATATATATATATATATATATATATATATATATATATATATATATATATATATATATATGTATATATAGATATAGATATATATATGCACGATCATCACTAGAAAGAAAAAATAAAAACGGTGAGTACTTTCGTTTAATACATCCTCAGACAGATTGTGGGAGATGCAGGTGTTGAGGTCCTTAAAAACACATAGGTAGCAGTGAGGCGGGGGTTAATTAATCCCCATGGAGTGCAGGTGGCCACTAATTATGTGACCTGACATCTGACCTTCCTATCCTTACATGGTGCGTGGACAGGGTTATTCTGGTGGATACTTGTTGATCATTATTTCAGTGAAGAGTTTGTCACGTTCAAAATGACCAAAGGACATAATTACTTTAAGATCAAATGTGCCAGAGATCAAACATGATTCAATTACATTTCTTTCACTGAAAGAATTTGATACAGCTGTGGTCTTAGATCCTTCCCAGTCGATATGGTGATCAAAGGCAGCTTTATGTTGAAATAAGTCGTTGCTCTGTTGGGCTGTCCTAACACTATTCTTATGCTGTGAGATCCTAGTCTCCAAATCTTTCCCTGATTGTCGAATATGGAATTGGTTACAGTCTTTACATGGGACTTTATAAGCAACACCTGTATTATTTAATGGGCTATTTTTGATAAGGGCTTTCTTGATGGTGTTGTCATATTGAGTACTACTTGTACATTAAGTTTTTGAAAATGTGAACACAGAGAAAATTCTCATGGAAGGGAAGAACAAGGGTTCTTTGGTAACTATTAGGTTCTGGGCTTATTATTTTGGCCACTGTAGAAACGTTTCCTTGCTGTATTCTGACACTGGTTAAGTATATTTATTCGGTATCTTAGCTTCTGTCCATTGTAACACCTATATATATATATATTGAACTGCTTAGTGTCGTGGTTGAAGGACTACCTTTGTGTCCGAGAGTCTGGAGGGGGAACGTTAGTCCAGGTGGAGACCTGGTCGAGAGACTGTGAGAGAGTGAACCTAGTGACAGTCTGTGGCAGGGCTTTTAAAAGATGTGTTGGTGTCGAGAGCATAAGGCGCTGCCTGTGACGTGCTATGGCTAGTCAGGACACTTATGGGTGGAACGAGATTTGAAAAATCAGCTCATTTATGTCACAGGTCATACGGCGGCTGGAACGGTTTACACGGTTCTGTTTGGACAAAACTATCAAGTTTGGTGATAGGCGAAAAGTGTAGCACTTAACTCTTCGTGAATAGTGTAGAGAGTGTATAATCTTCATGAAGAATGTTTTGTAACATTCAATGGCGGTCTCCACTGTTAGGCCTCGTCCTGCCTCGAGCGTAACACAAGCCGTTAAAAGTTAAAACTGTTGACTCTCACAGTTCCCTTATCTATCGCTGATGGGCTGGGCTCAGGTGTATATTATAACCGCTGGGCCACAACCGTCGCACGTTCCCGTGCGTCTCTGAGTGGTCTGGCCTAAGAAGCAGAGTCTATACTGAACAATCGAAAGTTATCATGGTATAGAAATCTTGGACACTTTGTCTCAATACTAGAACACAATAAAGTGCGTAACAGTTTCATCTTAATCAGTATCTTACCTTGCTCCATGATACACTGCAGACCTAGGGTTTCAGAATAGTCTAAACAACACTACAGTCTCTAAAATCATGTTCAGCACAATAGTTATTGTTCACATGGAACAGTTCTCTGACATAACTGAGTTCTTCGTTACGTTAGGTTCATCATCGTTCACATCGGGTCGAGTTTCCCTACAGTTCCAGTGGTCAGTGGGTCTTCCATAGCGTCTGACCTGTGAACAACTTCAGACGCTGCTGTTGGCTGGCTGGCTGTGGTGTTAAACTTCAGTTAAACAACTCCTTTTTCGCGCGTGATTTCAAGCTTGGATGTTGCAGGAGTTAGCAGGAGATTGCTGCTCTTTGTCCCTTCTGCTTGATATAGCCATTAAACACTAGTAGATAACTGATTCCCTCTCCTGGAAACACATTTCAATATTGATATCTAAAACTTCTACTTAGGGCTGGGTCACTACTCGTGAAACAAATGCACAATTATCATCTGTAATGTCATTTATCAGCCTGCACAAAGGGTTGCATTCTCTGAACGTACTGGTAATAGATATGAAGTTCTTAACAATGTAACAAGTGAATTAAGCGAGGAAAGGAAAGTTTAGAATACTTATAACAAAATGTTAGCTTACTAAACTCACACCTAGTACATAGGAATGATTCACAAGTAAAGGGAAAGGCTTGACGATATGGTTTATATGTTTGTGCCTTTAGACAACTGTAATGTGAAATAGTGTTCCTTCACACTGAAATATAACTGTTTCTTCAACTTAAATCAAGTGACATCCTCAGGGGATTCAACCAAGGTTCCAAGTCTGCCTGTCGTGGATAGGGGTAGTGTGGTCACCAATAATGGAGGTATTAAGATGTGGAAATAACCATGTTGAATCTGTTAAGTTTAATAGACGTTAGGTCTAGATGTAAGTCATGAAAATGTTTTAGGTATGTACCATGCCACAGCATATATATATATATATATATATATATATATATATGTGTGTGTGTGTGTGTGTGTGTGTGTGTGTGTGTGTGTGTGTGTGTGTGTATTGAGGGATTCGTCTTCGTAGAGGGTCGTCTGCCAGGATCAGGTCACAGGTCACACCCTCATACCCAAAGGTTGTTCAGTCGTGCTCAAGGTGTCGGGCCGCCGTGCTTGATTGGGTCGCTCCGTCATCCTTTCGTACTCTAGGGTCGTACCATCGTGCTCTAGGGTCGTACCATCGTGCTCTAGGGTCATACTACCGTGCTGTAGGGTCGTACCATCGTGTTCTTGGGTCGTACGCTCCTGCTGCGGGGTCGTACCGTACTACGTCGGGAACAGTATAAGAATGTATATGGGTATGTGTACAGTGGGGTACAGGATGCTCATGGGAGTTTTGTGACAGTAGTCAGTAGCATGTAATGGATTTAAAGGAAAAAAAAAGCAGACCTGCGCCGCCCGGGAATCGAACCCGGGTCGCAAGAATGGGAATCTTGCATGATACCACTACACCAGCGGCGCCATGAAAGAAGATTGCGTTCACAGGCTGATATGAGACTCGGAAAAGAAAAGTACATAGATTGTGTAGAGAATAGTGCTCTGTGGGTGCGTAGGATTCCCCAGGTGTATTTTGTGAGGAGCGTTATTGATCGGTTGGAAAGTTTTTGATGAGTGTGTGTGTGTGTGTGTGTGTGTGTGTGTGTGTGTGTGTGTGTGTGTGTGTGTGTGGAGTGGTGGAAAGAAAGAGCTTGGAGTCCAGAGAGACATCATGTATGACTGTGGAAGCTGTGGAGGACAGAGGGAAGCTGGTGGAGGAGATCGTGCTGAGGAAGAAAGGGGACTTTTCGTGGGCGTGTGGGAGGCGTATGACTGCTGCTGGGGTAGGGCGAGAGGGAGGTTGGGAGGGGTGAACTTTCGGGAGGGTCGCCTCTGGCCTGTGTGTGTGTGTGGGGCGGAGAGAGGGGAGAGGATGCATCCGCTGGTGGAGGTGGAGTGGAGGACAGCAGGCGACCCAGAGGACTGGAGAGGGTGGGAGATGCTGGGTTCCGTGCTCGGTAAATTATCCCTTCATGATCCTAGTTTCATTTTGTAAGACTGATTTCTATGTAATTGTTTGACACGAGTTGTTTGGAGCACTCGAGACAGTTATCGAAGGCTGCTTAACCCATATATGTATATATATATATATATATATATATATATATATATATATATATATATATATATATATATATATATATGTAAGGTATTTATAGAAGTATAGCTTACATTGTGTGGGTGAAGTGTCCGGCATGCGGAAGGTGGGAAGCAAAACATTTCAGAAGGGTGACGCGTGGCGGGATGAGATATTTTCAAGTTGCTTGCGAAGGAAGAAAGAAAAGATGTGTGGGCGATCCCTGGAGGAAAGGAGTGCGAGTGATAGTGTGATGTGCAGTGAAAACCGGCTGGAGATCAGGAGAAAGGTGCAGAGAGTGACAGTAATGAAGGCAAATGAGAGATGGAGTGAGAGAGTGTGTGGGGGGCCAGACATCAGGGGTTATTAATACAGGTGTGGTTGAGGATGATGATGTGTGGATCGCCCGGAGTTTGCTGCGAAGAATTGATATGATACTTAACGTCCGCCGCTCCCGTGGTTGCTGCAGCCCCTCTCTATATATCATGATATCTTCCATACATCCATCGCACTCAAGGTTTACACAACACTCACATCTACCCGAGACCTCACTACGCTACAGTGACACATAGGCCGTCCTGTGCCAGTAATGGCACCCGGAGCACACACACACACACACACACACACACACACACACACACACACACACACACACACACACCTCGGTCGCATCTGTTCATCAAAATTCTTTCGGGTATGAGGTCGTCTCACAACCCGTGTGCCCATACCACCCTCTTGCTACGTACGAAAGTCCCGGGTTCCTCCTGCATTGTACCTAAAGTCTCGTTATAGATTATGTTATAACCATAGATGGTCTTCTAGCCCCTGTTACGTCGCTCATGGGTCTAAGGATCTTGTGTCCTGCTGCAGTAAGTTTGACTCGTAAATCTAAGACCCCCGTCGTTCACCCACGTTATCAGGGTAGGTCTGGAACTGATGTGCATAATTCTTCTTATTTTTTTTTTTTTTTTTTGACCTCATCAAGACTCCCTGGCCTTCGCCAGTGGCCACAGAGGTGCGAGATCTGTGCTAATGCCATTAACTCCTACTTCCCCTGCCCAAGCTTCGGGAGGGGAGTTGGGGATCGCTGTTAAAAGACGATTGCCAGGCCTCTTGAAAGCTTATTAGACAGCTGGAGGGCTGAAGATGGTTAAGAATCAGCTGACTGCTGAGCAAGGTGTTCCTACAGAGAGAGAGAGAGAGAGAGAGAGAGAGAGAGAGAGAGAGAGAGAGAGAGAGAGTCATATTTTCACTTGTTTCTCATGATTTTGGTGATTCTGTTATAACAGCGACAACATCTGCATAAACAAGTTCTATCTCCGTAACACACACACACACACACACACACACACACACACGGATGTATTCAATACCTGATATGTTTTATTGATACCTAAAAATGAAGTTGTATGTCGGAAGATGTTGGTTGACTTCAATAAAGGTGATGGTAGATGGTGGTTGACTATACCAGAGATGGTGGTGGATAGTGATTGACATACACGATAGATGATGGTTGACTGTATACCATAGATGGTGGTAGATAGTGATTGACATACACGATAGATGGTTGTTGACTGTATACCATAGATGGTGGTAGATAGTGATTGACATACACGATAGATGGTGGTTGACTGTATACCATAGATGGTGGTAGATAGTGATTGACATACACGATAGATGGTTGTTGACTGTATACCATAGATGGTGGTAGATAGTGATTGACATACACGATAGATGGTGGTTGACTGTATACCATAGATGGTGGTAGATAGTGATTGACATACACGATAGATGGTGGTTGACTGTATACCATAGATGGTGGTAGATAGTGATTGACATACACGATAGATGGTGGTTGACTGTATACCATAGATGGTGGTAGATAGTGATTGACATACACGATAGATGGTGGTTGACTGTATACCATAGATGGTGGTAGATAGTGATTGACATACACGATAGATGGTGGTTGACTGTATACCATAGGTGGTGGTCGATATTGATTGACATGCACGATAGATGGTGGTTGACTAAAGTGTTTAAAAGTTTTAGATTAGCCACACTACTTTAGAAGTGAGGGAGAACAAAAAATACGTAGAAGTGAAACGCTAAACTTACCGAAATTACTGTCAAAACAGTCATGCGCCGCCCGGGAATCGAACCCGGGTCGCAAGAATGGGAATCTTGCATGATACCACTACACCAGCGGCGCTGTATGTTCCATAGGTGGATAACTGAGCATATAAAAGGCATGTTTCTCTACTACCAACACTGAGTGGCTGGTTCTTACGTAAAAAGCTCTTCAGAAGCACCAAGAATGAGTGGACTACTCTTGTTGTGTAAAAGGCCTTTTTAATGAATGATTGTACTGTTTTTGAATAAAAGGCCGTATTAGGGATTGATTGTACTGTTGCTATATAAAAGGCCTTTTTGGTGAGTGATTGAACCATTGCATCAAAGGCATTTTTTTCTGTGACTGAACTAGTACTGTTGTATAAAAGGCCTTTTTGATGGCGATTGTGTCATTGTTGTATAAAAGGCTATTTTAGTGAGTGAATGAACTAGTATTGTCGTCCAGTACTACACCTGGCCTGGCCTTTCACCAGGTCGTACAGGTACACCATCGTCGTACCCAGGGGTCGTACCGTCCTGATCAAGGGTCGTATTATCCTACTCGAGAGGTTTAATGAAAGACTTGCCTATATAATAATAATAATAGTAATAATAATAATAATAATAATATGTTGATAATAACATAATGGTAATGATACGTTAATAATAATAATGATAATGATAATAATAATAATAATAATAATAATGATAATAATAATAATAATAATATTGATAATAATAATAATATAATAATAATAATGTAATGATAATAATAATGCTAATGGTAATGATAATAAAGATAATAATAATGATAATAATGATAATTAATAATGATAATAATTCTTTATACACAATTGTTTCTCATCATCATACACTTGCGTTTGTATCACGTGTGTATTGCACAGTATGTGGTCTACACCAACGCTCGTGTGTATCACTTGTGGCCCCTCCCCACGTCACGACTCTCATAATGGTCATTAAGCCTCATCTTGGCGACCCCCGGGGTCATCATTACCAAGCCTGGTGCACCACCACCTCCGCCCTCTCTCGGGCCAGCCTCACAGCTGTGTCTGGCCACTTCCATCAAGGGCAGACACGTGTATAATGATACTCGCACGCCGTGACCTGATGTATATGAAGCGATGCTACAGCTTCGACATCCAGCATTAACTCATTTTTTTTTATCGCTTATCTGATAAGAAGAGACACCTGACTAATGATTAGGGGAGGGAGGGGACGATGGGGGAGTGGTGATTTCAATTTGAAATGTAACTGCTGAAAATTTGTATTCTCGAGAGAAAACGGGAACTTCCCACCCCTCGATAGGGCGAGGTGTGACATTTATTGATTTTTTAAGTGAGGAAGGTTTGGCCTGGGTATAGTGAGGGCTGGAGGGCAGTGCGTTGGCCACTACCTGTGGAAGAATGTGGTTTGCAGTATTATTCTAATATTATACAAGGGGCACAGCACACGGGAGTAATTTCACCACTCACTAAATTTATTTGAGGAAAAGCAGTGCAGCTGAACGTACTCTTAAACCAGGGGTAAGAAGGTTTAGGGAGAGGAATCGAAAAAAGTGTCAGTGCGCCGCCCGGGAATCGAACCCGGGTCGCAAGAATGGGAATCTTGCATGATACCACTACACCAGCGGCGCCATGGGAAAGAGGGGGAAGCCAGAGATATTCATTCCCTGAGGCAGGCACTTTACATGGACTTGAGCCGAAAATATAGTTATTATTGCTTTAGATGCATGTTGCGGTTAGCGTTTTAAGTACAAGTGTCACTTCTAAGTAGGGATAAAGTGGATAAGTAATGACATAATCGTAGAGTCGTTTATTTAAAGGCTTGGTCTTCCTTTGAAATGATAATCTGCTGTGTGTGTGTGTGTGTGTGTGTGTGTGTAAACTGGCCATTAAGGAGGGGCCTGGTAGTTAAGTAGAAAAGAGGGTTTGAAGTAGAGAAAACTGGTCTTTAAGTAAGGATCGCCTGTCATTACATAGTGGTCGTTAAGTAAAAAGGACTTATCTGTAAGTAGAGTGTACTGGTCTCTTAAGTTGGGATGTTTGCTCATTAAGTAGTGATAAGAATCATTAGATGTAGTTTTGATATTGATTATAGCGAAGCAGAGTTACAGTTACATATAGTAATTACAATTAGTAATCAGTTACGGTTACAATTACAGTAATTAATTTATGTAGTTTCCAAGTAATTAACGATAAGCGTGGATGTTTAATTACAATTACAGTAATTTATATAGTTTCCAAATAACAATAAGTGTGGATGTTTAATTACAATTACAGTAATTAATTTATATAGTTTCCAAGTAATTAACGATAAGCGTGGATGTTTAATTACAATTACAGTATGTAATTTATATAGTTTCCAAATGATTAACAATAAGTGTGGATGTTTAATTACAATTACAGTAAGTAATTTATATAGTTTCCAAGTAATTAACGATAAGTGTGGATGTTTAAAAAACATTCACTATTTTCTGAGCTGTATGTTCATTAACGGTAGGCCTGATCGTTGAGGTTACTTGTGGCTCTTAAGTATAAGTGTGATAGGAACGGCGAGACCATTTGATGGAGATATGAAACTCGGTCTTACATTTGATTTCAATCGTAGTGGATAAGTATAGCCTCCGTTGTCAAGTCAGTTTCATTAAGCGTTGCAGTTTGCCCAGAGTTCTGGTGTAAGTATAAGTGTAAGTGTTAGCAATGTGGTTGTCTTTATATAAAGATGTCTGACCTCCCTGTAAGTAGGTCTCTGTTGGTTCAGACTACAATAGCGATTGGTTCATACGTACAGATTTCTGGAGTTTGTACGTACGTACGTGCGCTTAGCCTTAAGTAGACATGTTTTCTCTCTACTTACAGGCACCGTCGTTAAGTAGTTGTGTGTGCTCGTTGAGTAGAAGCCTCGTTGTGAAGGAGACGCCTTCCCATTATACTTATTGTCTTTATAAGTAATAGTACTCTCGTTGAAGTCAGGATGTTAAGTAAAGGCCTTATTTTTTTTAGTAGGTGCATTTACGTTAAGTATACTTTCTGTTATTGTAAGTACCCGCACTTAAGTAAAGATGTGGTTGTTAAGCAGGCGTCCTTACTTTAAGTATATTTATTGTTTTTGTAAGTACTCGTACACTCGTGTAAGTAAAGATATGGTTGTTGAGAAGTAGCGGTCTCGTTGTTAAGTAGACGTCTTTACATTTAAGTATACTTATTGTCTTTGTAAGTACTTACATTCTCGTTTAAGTAAGGACGAGCTTGTTAAGTAGCCTCATTATTAGTAGATGCATTTACGTTAAGCATGCTCTCTGTCTCTGTAAGTACTCGCACTTTCGAATAAATGAAGATGTGTGTGGTCATTAGAGATGATTATCATTAATTCGTAAATATTATCATTACTGGTAATATGATTTACAACAGACACCGAGTCTCGTCTGTCTCATCACCACTACACATCTGTTATCTCTTATCTCGTGAGAGGTGGATTGAGATAAGCGGGCAGCGTCCGGTAGAGTCATGTCAGCTGGTCAGGCCAGTGTTTCTGATGAGGGAAAGTGCATATACGCTGCACCTGTAAGGTTGGGTCAGTGTGTGTCGGTGTGCGAGTAGTTAGTTAGCAGGTCTGGTAATGCCTGCAAGCATTTACTCTAGGAGGGAGTAGAGTAGGGTAGGGTAGGGTAGGGTAGGGTGGGGGCGTTTGTTTAAGTGACCAGAATAAGCAACGTTTTCACGGACGTACGCAGGAGTGACGGTGTGAGGTGGGGGGAATTGCAAGTCATTTGTTCGTACATGCTTCAAAATGTCGATTTTGTTACATTTAGATATGAAAAATAAATGAAAACGCTAGACTATTATTTTTGTGGAGGGTGAGGGGTGAGGGTCCAGAGACGTAGTGGTGTCTTTCGCACTGTAGAAATATGGATGAGTACGGACGGCCGCCAAGAGGAATTATTGAGAAACTTTCAGTTGTGTCATCACATAGAATTATCTAACATCTCTGCAAGTTTGTGAATACTTAAGGAGGAAATTATTTCGAGTTAGTGTGTCATACGTTTGAACTGACCCTTGTTTACTGTGAGATTATTATTCTAATAACCCTGGAGAAGGGATTGATTCAGTCCATCATTCGGAGGTGCTGCTGGTCGGGATTTATTGCACGAAAAGAAAATGAAAAAGGAAAGAAAGTAAAGCAGGATGTATTGAGGTACACCTTGACTTGGAGGGCGACCGTTGCAACGCCTCGTAGCCACACTGAGTCGTGTTGAACCAAACATTCCCTCTGGCTTGAACATACACCCTGTCAGTGTTCTTTATATTCCCTGGAATGTTGGATATAACATTCAGTATGAATGTTTACGCGCAACTCAAGGGTGGGCCATTGTGATACCTGCTTCTTGCCCTACATATCGAAGCTTTGGAACTCTCTACCTTCGTATGTCTTTCCCAATAGATATGACCAGGCATATTTTAAAAGACGGGATTTTCTCCTCTTCCAAAGTTAGTAGATACTTTTCTTGTCTCTTTTTTTCCATTTCATAATTCTCTGTTTCAGTTAAGGCCCGGCCTTGATGTGGGCTTTTGTCCGTGACTGGAGCCTTCAACATAACAGTAATCATAATGATGATAATGATAATGAAAAGCCTTTTTTTTTTATGCATGCCAGAGGTCGCGCGACGCTCTGTGTTGAGTGCACAGTACCAGCCAGAGTATGAATGTTAGAGGCTCCGATGATGCTTTGTAAGGTGAATGTCCAACACCACCACATCATCCCTCTGAATGTTAGCAGGCATGATGCATCAGTCAACACTCGAATCACATTTTCAAAACCGCTATGTCCTTGTGAAATGGTAGAAGCTGTCACGTTATTGTGTGAACTGTAGTGTAACGTGCTTTCATGAATGTTACAAGCTGGAACAAAATTCCAGATTTCGTTATATACCTTCATGAATGTTACAAGCTGTAACATAATTTTAGATGTCTTTATGTACAAGGTTTACAAGCTGTAGCATAATTCTAAAAGGCTTTACGGAAGCTGTAACATAATTCTAAATGTCGTTATGTACCTTCCTACATGTCTTAATGTGTGACATAATTCACTTAAGTATGATCAGGCATAACATTGTATGGTATGAACAGTTTATAAGTTACTGTAATAATTTGTAAGTTACCGTAAGACTGAGTGGACTTCCAGGAACTGCATAAGAGTAATCTCCCTTGTTGAATGTTAACAACCCATGATGTTATTAACGTGTCATTAAAAAGTCACTTGCGAGGACCGTGTGAAGTTGAGGAGCTGCAGTGGATTGCGAGCACCTTTCCGTATCCATGAGTGTCTTGATGCTTTCAGAGGATGGGGGAGGGGCAGGAGATCGCCCACAGCGGTCCTAGCTACATGCGTCATCTTGGACTGGGTGAACACTTAACCTGTTGCGTGTTGTGACGCGGACATGAAGAGGGGTCGTCTTTATTTTTGATTCTTTTTCATTTATTTACTTTAACGTGTGACTGACATCATCGCGAGCGATCTGCCGCGTCGGCCAGTGGCGTGTTGGCACTTCACTCCCCCCCCACCCCCCTATCATTACCCCCCTTCACCACCCTGCCCTCCCCTCCCCATCACCTCCCAGGGTCACCGGCTCTGCTCCTTCCACCGTGAGTACGTGCGTCGCGTCTTCCTTGCAATGCCACACGCTCACACCAACATAGATTATAATTATCATTATCGGTAATGATAATGATAAGTATATTTTTGTAAGAATAATAATAATAATAATAATGATAATAATGATAATAATAATAATAATGATAATTCTTCTTCATCTTCTTCTTACTATTATTATTATTGTTATTATTATTATTATTATTCTCATTATTTTGTACTATTCGCCATTTCCCGCGCTAGCGAGGTAGCGTTAAGAACAGAGGACTGAGCCTTTGAGGGAAATCCTCACTCGGCCTCCTTCTCTGTTCCCTCTGGAAAATTAAAACCGAGAGCGGAGGATTTCCAGCTCCCATTATCATTATTATTATTATTATTATTATTATTATTATTATTATTTTTTTTTTTTTTTTGTCGCTGTCTCCCGCGTTTGCGAGGTAGCGCAAGGAAACAGACGAAAGAAATGGCCCAACTCACCCCCATACACATGTATATACATACGTCCACACACGCAAATATACATACCTACACAGCTTTCCATGGTTTACCCCAGACGCTTCACATGCCTTGATTCAATCCACTGACAGCACGTCAACCCCGGTATACCACATCGCTCCAATTCACTCTATTCCTTGCCCTCCTTTCACCCTCCTGCATGTTCAGGCCCCGATCACACAAAATCTTTTTCACTCCATCTTTCCACCTCCAATTTGGTCTCCCTCTTCTCCTCGTTCCCTCCACCTCCGACACATATATCCTCTTGGTCAATCTTTCCTCACTCATTCTCTCCATGTGCCCAAACTATTTCAAAACACCCTCTTCTGCTCTCTCAACCACGCTCTTTTTATTTCCACACATCTCTCTTACCCTTACGTTACTTACTCGATCAAACCACCTCACACCACACATTGTCCTCAAACATCTCATTTCCAGCACACCCATCCTCCTGCGCACAACTCTATCCATAGCCCACGCCTCGCAACCATACAACATTGTTGGAACCACTATTCCACATACCCATTTTTGCTTTCCGAGATAATGTTCTCGACTTCCACACATTCTTCAAGGTTCCCAGAATTTTCGCCCCCTCCCCCACCCTATGATTCACTTCCGCTTCCATGGTTCCATCCGCTGCCAGATCCACTCCCAGATATCTAAAACACTTCACTTCCTCCAGTTTTTCTCCATTCAAACTCACCTCCCAATTGACTTGACCCTCAACCCTACTGTACCTAATAACCTTGCTCTTATTCACATTTACTCTTAACTTTCTTCTTCCACACACTTTACCAAACTCAGTCACCAGCTTCTGCAGTTTCTCACATGAATCAGCCACCAGCGCTGTATCATCAGCGAACAACAACTGACTCACTTCCCAAGCTCTCTCATCCCCAACAGACTTCATACTTGCCCCTCTTTCCCAAACTCTTGCATTCACCTCCCTAACAACCCCATCCATAAACAAATTAAGCAACCATGGAGACATCACACACCCCTGCCGCAAACCTACATTCACTGAGAACCAATCACTTTCCTCTCTTCCTACACGTACACATGCCTTACATCCTCGATAAAAACTTTTCACTGCTTCTAACAACTTTCCTCCCACACCATATATTCTTAATACCTTCCACAGAGCATCTCTATCAACTCTATCATATGCCTTCTCCAGATCCATAAATGCTACATACAAATCCATTTGCTTTTCTAAGTATTTCTCACATACATTCTTCAAAGCAAACACCTGATCCACACATCCTCTACCACTTCTGAAACCACACTGCTCCTCCCCAATCTGATGCTCTGTACATGCCTTCACCCTCTCAATCAATACCCTCCCATATAATTTACCAGGAATACTCAAATTTATACCTCTGTAATTTGAGCACTCACTCTTATCCCCTTTGCCTTTGTACAATGGCTCTATGCACGCATTCCGCCAATCCTCAGGCACCTCACCATGAGTCATACATACATTAAATAACCTTACCAACCAGTCAACAATACAGTCACCCCCTTTTTTAATAAATTCCACTGCAATACCATCCAAACCTGCTGCCTTGCCGGCTTTCATCTTCCGCAAAGCTTTCACTACCTCTTCTCTGTTTACCAAATCATTTTCCCTAACCCTCTCACTTTGCACACCACCTCGACCAAAACACCCTATATCTGCCACTCTATCATCAAACACATTCAACAAACCTTCAAAATACTCACTCCATCTCCTTCTCACATCACCACTACTTGTTATCACCTCCCCATTTGCGCCCTTCACTGAAGTTCCCATTTGCTCCCTTGTCTTACGCACTTTATTTACCTCCTTCCAGAACATCTTTTTATTCTCCCTAAAATTTAATGATACTCTCTCACCCCAACTCTCATTTGCCCTTTTTTTCACCTCTTGCACCTTTCTCTTGACCTCCTGTCTCTTTCTTTTATACATCTCCCACTCAATTGCATTTTTTCCCTGCAAAAATCGTCCAAATGCCTCTCTCTTCTCTTTCACTAATGCTCTTACTTCTTCATCCCACCACTCACTACCCTTTCTAATCAACCCACCTCCCACTCTTCTCATGCCACAAGCATCTTTTGCGCAATCCATCACTGATTCCCTAAATACATCCCATTCCTCCCCCACTCCCCTTACTTCCATTGTTCTCACCTTTTTCCATTCTGTACTCAGTCTCTCCTGGTACTTCCTCACACAAGTCTCCTTCCCAAGCTCACTTACTCTCACCACCCTCTTCACCCCAACATTCACTCTTCTTTTCTGAAAACCCATACAAATCTTCACCTTAGCCTCCACAAGATAATGATCAGACATCCCTCCAGTTGCACCTCTCAGCACATTAACATCCAAAAGTCTCTTTCGCGCGCCTGTCAATTAACACGTAATCCAATAACGCTCTCTGGCCATCTCTCCTACTTACATAAGTATACTTATGTATATCTCGCTTTTTAAACCAGGTATTCCCAATCATCAGTCCTTTTTCAGCACATAAATCTACAAGCTCTTCACCATTTCCATTTACAACACTGAACACCCCATGTATACCAATTATTCCCTCAACTGCCACATTACTCACCTTTGCATTCAAATCACCCATCACTATAACCCGGTCTCGTGCATCAAAACCACTAACACACTCATTCAGCTGCTCCCAAAACACTTGCCTCTCATGATCTTTCTTCTCATGCCCAGGTGCATATGCACCAATAATCACCCATCTCTCTCCATCAACTTTCAGTTTTACCCATATTAATCGAGAATTTACTTTCTTACATTCTATCACATACTCCCACAACTCCTGTTCCAGGAGTACTGCTACTCCTTCCCTTGCTCTTGTCCTCTCACTAACCCCTGACTTTACTCCCAAGACATTCCCAAACCACTCTTCCCCTTTACCCTTGAGCTTCGTTTCACTCAGAGCCAAAACATCCAGGTTCCTCTCCTCAAACATACTACCTATCTCTCCTTTTTTCACATCTTGGTTACATCCACACACATTTAGGCACCCCAATCTGAGCCTTCGAGGAGGACGATAATATTATTATTATTGATAATAATGATGATAATGATATTATTATTATTATCATTATTATTATTGTTATTATTATTTTGTTATTATTATGTTGTTTGTCTTGATGATATTCTTTTTCTTTATTTGTTTGTCATCGGAACTTTTCTTTATGTTAATCTTATCACCAGGATACAGTAGCCATTAGTATTACAGTGTTGCCTGTAAGGTGACGTACCATCCTGTGTTATCCCACGTACCACCAGTGTGGTGGGGTGGGAGGGAGGTACCAGACGAGGTCGTGTTTATATTGATTAAAGGAAGGTATATCAGCTGACTTGACCCCGTCCGTCGGGGGTGTCCCCGGGGGGCGCGCGTGCCAAGGTCACCGCCGTCGGGGGACCCCCCCCCCCCTCCCCTTCCGTTTCTGGACGGTGTGGGTGGCGGGAAAGGGAGGAGGAGTAGGGGAAAGTGCTGAGCGGTGGGCTGGCACCTGGTGGGCAGATGACCTCCACACACCACTACAGCAGGTCCTTACCGCTGCCCCTGCAGCACTGCACAGTTGATCCTGATGATGATGACGATAATTGATGATAATTGATGATGACGATAATTGATAATGATGATAATTGATGATGATGATGCCGATGATTGATAATGTTGACGACGATAATTGATGATAATGATATGATGATAATTGATAATGATGATAATCAATGATGATAATTGACGATGATAATGATGATGATGATAATTGATAATGATAATTGATAGTGACGATGATGACGGTAATTGATGATAATGATATTTGATAATGATATTGATGACGATGACTATGACAATGATGATAATTATGATGACGATAATTGTGATGATGATGATGATGAAGATGATGATGATGATGATGATGATGATAATGAAGATGATGATGATGACGGTGATAATGATTATGATTATGATGATGATGATGATGATATTGTTGCTAGACAGGGACGAAAAATAAAGTGGAGAACACAGGGAGGGAGAAGCATGGAACCGGTTCAGGTGTCGGATTTCTGGTTATGTAAATGAGCGTGTATCAGCCGATGGCGGTCTGCTGGTGTGTGTGTGTGTGTGTGTGTGTGTGTTGTGTGTGTGTGTGTGTGTGTGTGTGTGTGTGTGTATCTCAAGGGAGGGGGGCGAGGGGTTGTCTGTTCAAGAAGGGTTTGTGTATATGTACAGGGAAAGGGCTTTCTTATTCTAGAACGAGTCGTGTAGGGAAGGAGAATGATTTTGTGTTGGGGAAGGAACGTTTGTATGGGTGTTTGTGTATGGGAGAGATATATGTGTTGGGAGGGTTTTGTGTTTGGGTGAAGTATATATGTGTGTGTGTGTGTGTGTTTGTGTGTGTGTGTGGGTGGGGAGGATGTGCAAGTTAGGTTTGTAAGTAGGGGAGTTATGTGTGGGAGTGTCGGTGTTTGTGTTGGGTGAAGGGTTGGATGTATGTAGGGCTGGACATTTGGGCAAAGAAATGTACGTATGGGAGGGATGTGTACTAGAGGAAGGGAGGGTGCTTGTGAAGGGTTGAGGGGACTGCTTAAAGGTGCGTTTGTATGTGTGTGTGTGTGTGTGTGTGTGTGTGTGTGGGTGGGTGGGTGGGTGGGTGAGTTAGGGAAGGGATGTATGTGTGGGGAATTGTGAGGGAATATTGTGTTTGGAGAGAGGGAGGGCTGTATAAGGGTAGCCTGTGTTGTGTGTTGGGGAGGTATATGTTGAAGGGAAGAGTGTGAGGAGGGAGTGTAGGAGACAGGGAAGCCGTCCAGGAGAGAGTGTGTTGGTGTATTGTATGTATGGAAGGTTGTGAGGAGAATGTATAATGAGCCGGAGGTTATGACAAGGTGATGGTCTCAGGGGCCAGGTGCGTGTGAGGGTTTGAGGTGTCAGGGGCCAGGTACGTGTGAGGGTTTAGGAGCCACACAATAGCCCAGGAAAGTGTCAGTCCTTGGGGTCTGTTATCACGCTACGAGGCTGATAAGATAACAGACGTTCACAGTGGGGTGATAGCTGGTGTACCTACCCCGGCTAACCTCCTAGTGTGACCTTACCACACACCACACGACGCCAACAGACAGGCCAGGACTAGCTCAGTGAACCGATGGCGCATCTATCATCCCTACCTGTTCTCGCAAAGTATGGATGGTGGTGCGCGAGAGACGTGCCCTCCAGTAATATAGGTGGAAGGAGAAGAAGCCTCATCCGTAAGCAGCTGCAGGGGGGAGATGGCTACTGGAGGGGGCGGGGGCTCGGATGGTGTGGGAGGGTACATTGTGTACTCTCCGAGTACTCTTGAGGCCTCGAGGGAACCAAGGATGTTCCGTGTTTGTGCTGCTGTTGAGGTCTCGCATTTGTTGACCTGTAGTTTGTGTCATCGTTGTCTTCGTCTACCCTATGATTTCTGTCCTGCGTCTCTCTAAGTATGAACCGACTGGTTTATGCTGTTGTCGTTCGTGCTGTTCTACTCTCTTTCCTATGCAGGGGTATTTCTCATTGGTGACGAATGGCAGAGCCCTATTTTGTATTCTCTGTAACTTCAGCAGGCGTGTTTTGGAGGCGTGGAACGTTGGAACAGCTGAGTAGGTTAAGGTAGGTATAGTTCGTAGTCTTCACCAGGTGTAGTTCTGAGTTCTCTAGAAGGAACCAAACTCTGCACAAACTGGCCAGGGCCAGCGCGGATCTCTTGATGACATGGTCTAGGATCATACCACTTGATGGTAGTGTGTGAGCCAGGATACTGCAGCTGCCTCTTGTGAGCTATCACGTTCCCTTCTATGGTTACGTTGTTTGGTTGTGTTCTCCCGAGCGTCACTGTAGTGGATTTTTTTTTTTTATGTTGGGTTTTATCCTGTGCTTCTCGAGTGTTGCGTCTGGTTGCCTACGACTGTCGGAAAGGTATGGTTTATGGGAGTGGAATGTTTCAGACTGCCAATTTGCATGGCGTCTCCTGTAGAGATGTCCATGTTCATTACACCATACGGTGCGAGGGAACTTCAGCTGTGTCAGTGTTGGTGATAGGGCGCTGCCGTAGGCCTGGGACCCTGCCTCGTAGAGGGAATATGGGTGACGTCTCAGAGTTGATGATGAATACTGCGGTGCGTTGGCTCAGAGAGCCACACAGTCGTCTCTCTGTGATCTCTATTAAGCCTAGTTGTAGCAGCTAATATTGTGGGCCGCACTTCTTCGTCAAAGGCTTTGCTTATGTCTCTGTTTAACTGTATAGTTTGTTCCTTGTTCTCTGGAAATGCCTTATTATTTTTTTTTTGCTGCCGCAATCGCAAGGTGCAGAGGTGTGTACTTTTGCCCATCCGGAGCCGCGTTGATCCGGGTTATAGAAGTTGTTGTTTTCAAATTATCCGCTTAACTTTAGGCTTACTTCTCTCTCAGAAAGTTTCCAAGGGACTTCTAGCATGGAAATGGGGAGTGAGTGAGTTCTTCGGGTCTGTATCTGTCATTCTCTTTTTTTAAAGTTTTGGACATGGGAGGGAGTGAGGGCACGGGCAGGGAGGTTGTTGACATGGACGAGCGTGGGCTTACGGGGGTTCCCTGCAGGAGTGGGTTATGCACTAACCTGATCCACCCCGGTACTTTGCGTGTCGTCATTCGTGAAACTCACGTTACGTACCGTATGTGTTACAGGTGACGGACGGGTGAGATGTTACACCCAGGACAAGTGAGGGGAGGAACTATATATATATATATATATATATATAGAGAGAGAGAGAGAGAGAGAGAGAGAGAGAGGCCCAATCTTCCTCCTTGCTTGGCTTCTCTCGTAATGATATCTTAGTGTGAGTGTATGACGGTCGGGTCTTGGATTTGGAGAGCTGGTCAGGTCTGTACGCCAGCCTGGCACCTCACGACGAAAGATTAAGCACTGCCCTAATTGTGTCGAACCTGTGTCCTTGTATTGTTAACGAACCGTATGTGCCAGATGTTGGGTATTGATAAGATACGTGAAACACAAGTGACTAACGAGTGTGAAGTTCTGAGATTAAAGCGAGAGGTGTGATAACGATAGACTAGGGTGACAGCTGGTCTTTAGGGCCAAGGTTGAACAGGAAATGGTAAGGAACGTTCAATGTGCAGAAGGTGTGGTAGTGAAGGGAAGAACACGCTCCCACGGAACTCCTCAGGAGTGCACAGTAACCCAGAGGCTCCTGCAGCACATAATTGATTAAATCATATTCATCTGATGAACCAGGTTGAGAGACGCGTGCTGTACCGGAAGCTCTCTTAACACATGTGAAAATGAAGAGTTTAGCACCAGATGTGAAATGATTTACCCAAAATTTATGAATGTAAAATTCTTTGTTCTTTTTTCTTTTTTTCTTAGAATCAGGTAGTCAGACGGGAAGCTTAATGAAGAAATCATTGTCTGTATGTCACTCGCACATGTGCGCCTGGTTACATCAACCTAGAGTGTCCGCCAAAAACATTGTCTCGATACACGGCTGAGGTTTATTGTTAGTACAAGCATATGGCGCTCTCTGGGTGAAACAACGTATATGTGGTCGCTGAGACTAGTGTTTCTAACGGTGTGAGCACCAGCAGCCCGCCTCATTGTGCCTCAGGCTTTCCTAAGGTGAGGCTGTTCTTTCTTTATTCTTCCTGACTGCCACTTTACTTTGGGAATTTCGCTTCTGGCCGCTATATTTTTACCCCCTGTACTTCAAGATATTTATCTCTTACCTCACTAAGATGACGAAAGCCCAAAGTCTCGCTTGGAAGCAAGAAAATGTGAGTACATGTGAGATTTGTAGGCGCAATTGGTTCTCAAAACGCACAGTCTGGCGGCTACTTCCTGCAGCCCCTCAAGACTCTATGGACCAAAACATGAACCTAGAATACATAAGGAACATTGCCAGTATCATGCCGTGACGTTTGCAGTCAGTCAAGGCCAAATGAGTGATGGCAAAGTACCAAAATGTAAGTATGAAGTCGCTTTTGAAAATGTATGGGGGAGGCGAACAATGTTTGATTGCGGGTACTGTAGTGCAAGTGTATGAGGAAGGTATTTAAGTTGTTTGTCATTACATTCTTAAGTGAATATCATGCCATCGTCGGCTGCCATTCACTGATGTTTCTCTAGGTAACTCACAGTAGGTTCTCGCCACTATACAAACTAATGACCAGCGAAAAAAAAAGAGAAAAAAAAGAAACAAGGTAAGACCAATATTTCTAGGAATATCTAGGAATCTTTAACAAGATTTCGTGGAAAAGCCACAGTCAACCTTCTCTCCTCCCCATTACCGTTTTGGTCCAAAGTGCGTCCACCGGGAGGGACCACAAGTCACAGATCGAAAGAAGTGTAGCGCTTCTTGCGCTGTGTTGCGGTGAGGTGAGTGAAGGTCAGACGAAGGGTAGCTGTGCGCTTGTCTTCAGAATGGAAGTTGCATCTTGGGCACGAGGGGTTCCGTGATGTGTTGAATCCGTGATAGTAATGTTTGGAAGGTAGATTGGTGTCCAGAAAGCAGACGAGAAGGGGGGAAAAGGATAACTGCGACATGCCTTGGGAATGTAGTTTTGAATGGGTGCATGTCTGTTTACGATTGGGTTGGGTCTCTCTCTCTCTCTCTCTCTCTCTCTCTCTCTCTCTCTCTCTCTCTCTCTCTCTCTCTCTCTCTCTCTCTCTCTCTCTCTCTCTCTTCCATACGACATGCATAAGTTTTGTTATGTCCTGTTTGCTAGAGGGGAAGGGGATGGATGGGAGGAGGGAATATAGTATAGGTTGTTGAAGTGTGAAGTAAGTTCGTCTGTACTTAATAGCCTTCCTACCCCAGCAGTCCCTTCTATCCTTATGAAATTCATGCAGCGCTCAGGAAGCTGGCCACGTCCACCAGTCGGGACCACAGGTCATAGAGTGTTGTGTTTTGTGTGCGTCTGTGTGCGGAGAGTGCCTGGAAGTTTGAATAGTAAGTGCTCGATGTCTTCTTTATCATTGTTGCATCGTGGGCTGAAGGACCTTGGGAGACGTTAAAACGATGTTTGTGGTGGTGGTGGTGGTGGTGGTACGTGTGTGTGTGTGTGTGTGTGTTCGTTTGTTTGTAAATTGCAAGATTACAAAAGTAATTTTGTGCAAATGTTGAGTAACAGTGCGCAATGTGCTCGGTATAGTGTACCGATACGGTAAGGTGTGTAACGGTACAGTGCAGGTGTCTGCCGGTATAGTGCAGGTGTGTGCCGGTACAGTGCAGGTGTCTGCCGGTATAGTGCAGGTGTGTGCCGGTACAGTGCAGGTGTGTGCCGGTACAGTGCAGGTGGGTGCTGGTACAGTGCAGGTGGGTGCCGTTATAGTGCAGGTGGGTGCCGGTATAGTGCAGGTGTCTGCCGGTATAGTGCAGGTGGGTACTGGTACAGTGCAGGTGGGTGCCGTTATAGTGCAGGTGGGTGCCGGTATAGTCAAGGTGTGTGCCGGTATCGTGCAGGTGTGTGCCAGTACATTGCAAGTGTATGCTGTTACAGTGCGGGTGTGTGCCGGTATAGTGCAGGTGTGTGCCGGTATAGTGCAGGTGTGTGCTGGTACAATGCAGGTATGTGCTGTTACAGTGCGGGTGTGTGCCGGTATAGTGCAGGTGTGTGCCGGTATAGTGCAGGTGTGTGCTGGCACAGGAGCCACCGCGTCCTTGAGCTGCTCTGGCCAGTAGTGAGAGCTGAGGGGTTTTGCTCCCAGTATGAACAAAGATACGCGAACAACTTGGGAGAAATTTTGTCACGCTTAATAAAGTTGTACCTTTGTAAAAGCCTCGTTTTTCTGTCATTCCCCAAACTCTGCCTATAGAGAGCTCATAAGAATTAGTAAAAACCCCGGTAAATTCAGTAAAAGATATGATTACTCCAAGATAAATGAATATATGAAACGGCAGAGTGAAGAAATGTTGCCCAGTGCAACCTAGAGAAAAAATGGTTTGTGTGGGGTTGCCAGGTCTCGCCTGCGGGGCGGACACAGGTGTTGGGCCGGCGATGGTGGTACTTTTTTTTTTTCCACTTTATATATTGTTTTTTTGCCCGTTTGCACCGGCTGGTGAGTGTGTTCCCCTCCCGAGGCTACGGAGGGGGCTTTTCCTACCTCACCTGTTGAGGAGGAGGGCAGATATGAGGGAAAAGTCTGGTGTATAAGTGAAGGTAGCGACAGACGGGCTCGGACCTGTGTTATCATAACCCATTCTCCTCCTCCCCCGCCCGCTCGCTGTACGCTGGGGTCAGTCCCCCCTGCGGCCCTCAGCTGGGGTGTGGCCTCCTCCCCCGCTGTACGCTGGGGTCAGTCCTCCCTGCGGCCCTGAACTGGGGTGTGGCGGCTCTTCCCCCTGCTGTCTGCTAGGGTTAATCTCCCCCCCCCCCCCCCCCCCCCGCGGCCCTGAGCAGAGGTCTGCCCCCTCAACCCCCCACTGTCTGGAAGGGTCAGTCCTCCCCCCCTGAGCTGGAGTGTGCCCCCCCCCCCTTCCCCCATCACTCTCTGCAAGGGTCAGTCCCCCCGTTGGCCCTGAGCTGGGGGGGGGGGGGGTATGCATGCCTCCCCCCTTCCCCCCAACCACTCCACCCTGCTGTCTGCTGGGGTCAGCCCCCCCCTCCCCCCCTGAGCCGGGTTGCACAGCGGGGCTTCACCTGGCTCTATCACACCCCAGCACCTGTAGACAAGTGGACCGTGGAAGCTTTTTGAATAAAGCAGGAATACAGACAAGCCTCGGAAATATGCCAGCGATGGCTTCAACTTCACTTTAAAAGATATATAGAAAAAGATGTGTTATATAGAGCAGTATGACTGAAGTCACGTGGGATTTTTGGGGTATATTATTTTGAACAAAGTGAGTATATTTAGAGAATGAATGTTTTGAAACTATTTTAAAACTAGTCTACAATATTCGCACTGAATTCATACCGTTCAGGAATATCGCGAGATGCACCGTGTGTTGCTGCTGGACACTGAGCGACACAGTTTGAGAACACCTGTGAGACACCACAATGCTCCTCTCTCCACCGTCGTCAGACGTGAAGTGCGTTTCCAGCGATCACTTTCACCGGCGAGGCTTTTCGTGAGATCCTCATTCCACCGTGTTGTGCCTCCTTCCACGACATATCCCTACGATGCCACACATGTGTGGTGAGGGAAGCGGGCCCGCGCGGTGCAGCAGGTTGTGGCAACTCTAACACTCTGGATGGCCACTCAAAAGTCTCGCCCTCTCGCCGATCACCCCGCGCCATATATCACCCACCGCCCGGCTAATTAACCTGTTGCCAGGGATGTTTGTGCAAGAGGGAGGGAGTGGTTGGGTTGGTGGGAGGTGGGCCATCCCTGCCCCAGGCTGGTCGTCTGGCTGGCTGGCTGTCTAGTAACCTGGCTGACTAACTGGTCTACAAGCCAAAGGCACCGACCCCAGACAGCCCTGGTTATTGCCGGCCTTCCGTTCGTTTGGTTGTGATTGTTGGATAAATCTTAAAGAGCTTACCCACTGAGAGCTCTTAATCCCTTGAGCAAATGGTACGACCTTTGAGCACGACGGTACAACCCTTAAGCACAATGGTACGACCGTTGAGTACGATGATCCGATCCTTGAGCACAATGGTACGACCCTTGAGCACGACGGAACGACCCTTGAGCACAATGGTACGACCGTTGAGTACGATGATCCGACCCTTGAGCACGACGGTACGACCCTTGAGCACAATGGTACGACCGTTGAGTACGATGATCCGACCCTTGAGCACGATGGTACGACCCTTGAGCACAATGGTACGACCGTTGAGTACGATGATCCGACCCTTGAGCACGATGGTACGACCCTTGAGCACGATGGTACGACCCCTGATCACGAGGATCCGACCCTTGAGCACAATGGTACGACCCTTGATACGAGGATCCGACCCTTGAGCACGATGGTACGACCCTTGAGCTCGATGGTACGTCCCTTAGGTGTGTTGGCGTGGCTCTCTGGTGGTCGTCAGGTCGTGTACCGTGGCTGTCAAACAGTACCGTGTGTCCTGTAACTGACACACTTCATCAGTCCCACAACCCACGGTGTACCATGGCTGGTGAGGGAAGCACCGTGTGTCTTATGGCCACCACAGGACAAAGAACGGGTCTTCGACGGCTGCAATTTTTTTTCCTTGTTTTCCATGATCAGACTCTCGATGACCACCTGATGCCATGTGGTTGTTTAGCATTGGTTGGCACCTCCATTAGGGAACGACAGTGAAAGGTGTCGCCGGCAATACACACACTTTTGAAACGACTTTACCAATATGGTTTGAGACGCCTGGCCAACCAGTCTGGTAGTGTCAGTTTGATGTCCACTGTTTTGCTGGGGGTCCACATGGAACGGAGTGTTCATTTATGTGATGTCTGCATGATGAAGACTTGAGCTGTAGTTTCATTAATGCTATTTCATTTGTTTAGATGCCCAGCTTCGTCTAGATTTGATTTAGTACTCCATCTTAAATAGTCGTCTTGTTTTATTTGATCGTCTTGTTTGAAACGTACCACTGTACCACATTGTACCCTGGTGATGATTCTGGCCATCTACAGGACGTAGCTACAGTGGGAGCAGTACCTCTGTACCACATTGTACCCTGGTGATGATTCTGGCCATCTACAGGACGTAGCTACAGTGGGAGCAGTACTTCTGTACCAGACTGTTCCCTTACATTGGCTTTACGACCATGAAGAAAATTATCTGTTCTGTAAAGATAAAGTTACAATGGAATTTTTTTCCCTCCAAAGTTAACATGAAGTTATCTGTTCTGTAAAGATAAAGTTACCATGAAAATATCTTTCCTCTAAAGTTACCATGAAGTTATCTCTTCTGTAAAGTTAAAATTACCATTAACTTACCTGTACTGTAACGTTATCATGAAGCTACCTGGTCTGTAAAGTTACCATGAAGTTATCTGTAAAGTTACCATGAAGTTATCTGTTCTGTAAAGTTATGGGATGCAGGAGGTGTAATTATAAGTTTTTATCTCTTTTAACAAAGTGGTTCACGCCGAGTACAAATGGTTAAGCTATAGGATTCAACGAGTCAAGATAACACATCCAAGGATTGGAAGTTCTCTTATACTCAAGGAGCTGTCGAGAGGCCAAGGGGTTAAGATACATTTAGGGAATTAAGATGTATTTAATGGGTTAAGATGCTTTTAAGGAGTTATAATGTTTTACTGTTTAAAATGCATATAAAGGATTAAGATGTATTTCAGGGGTTAAGATGCATTTAAGGGGTTAAGATGTATTTAATGGGTTAAGATGTATTCAAAGGTTTATGATGTCTTTCATGGGTTAGAATGCATTTAAGGGATTAAGACGTATTTCCGGGGTTAAGATGCATCTAAGGTGTCAAGATGTATTTCAGGGGTCAAGATGAATATAAGGGGTCAAGATGCAATCAAAGTTCTAAGATCCATTGTAAGGGGCTAAGATGCAGTTAAGGTGCATTTAAGGGGTTAAGATGAATTCAAGGGTGTAAGATGAATTTAAGGGGTTGAATGCATTTAACTAGTTAAGATGAATTTAAAGGGTTAAGATCCATTTACGGAGTTTGGATCTATCTAAGGCGTTAAGATGCATTCAGAGGTTTAAGATTGATTTCAATGGTTATCTTAGAAAATAATCTAACGTATGATTTAAGGGGTTAGATGGGTAGATTATAGTCAGTGCTGTAATTATCAGGTGTATTATAATTTGTTATTCATGCATCAGTGTACCATTCATAGTACTCATGTTTGTAAGATACCATCTCAGCGTATTATAATGATGTGGTGTTGTCTTCAAGGGATAAAGTTATTGGACTTTGTTATCATGTATAATGCTCGAAGGGTGATAATGGTATTGTAGGATGCAAGCTAATAATAATGATGATGATGATGATGATGATGATGATGATAATAATGATAATGATAATGATGATAATGATAATGATAGTAATAATAATAATAATAATGAAAATGATAATGATTATAATGATAATAATGATAATGATAATATAATAATAGTAATGATAATGATATTAATGATAATAATTATTATAATGATAATTATTATAATTATTATTATGGTAATGATACCAATAATGATAATTGTAATTATTATTAACAATACTAATGTTGATAACAGTAATGTAATCATGATGACGATCATATTAAGAGTATTCCTTCTGTGAACCGCTGTGAGGAGGGAGCACATTACAGTTCAGTGGTCAACTGACCGTCACTCTGGGAGGTCAAAATGAAATGCAACATTGGCACTCGCGTCAGGCAGGACGCCCAGCGCACGGCAGGGCAG
>NC_092230.1:22508616-22513616 GCF_036320965.1 Panulirus ornatus | reverse complement strand
GTGTTATCCACGCAGGAGGTTATCCTCGTGTGGCGTGTTATCCACGCCAGAGGTTATCCTTGTATGAAAGGTTATCCACGCCAGAGAGGTCACTAACGCGTGAGCGATTATCACACAAGATAACTGTGGCCTGTGGTGTTATCTTGTGTCTGGAGGTCGTCCCACACTTGGGGTTATCTGCACAACAAAGGTCATCAGTATACGGGCGCGAGGATGTCTGGACGTGAGAGGTTATCGCTCCACGAGGTGTTATCATTACCTCACTGGAGTCCTTGATGACTGGCCTTACCCCTGCAGGAGAGTGCAGTGTAGCCAGGTATTACCCCTGCAGGAGAGTGCAGTGTAGCCAGTTATCATCCCTGCAGGAGAGTGCAGTGTAGCCAGGTATTACCCCTGCAGGAGAGTGCAGTGTGGCCAGGTATTACCCCTGCAGGAGAGTGCAGTGTAGCCAGTTACTATCCCTTCAGAAGAATGCAGTGTAGCCAGGTGTTACCCGCTCAACTGTGTTTCTTGCTTTACCTATAATGTAGTGACACATCCTCCTCGGTATATCACCTTCTCGAGAACCTCGCCGGCCGCTCATCGCATGTTTTATGCGTCCTTCTCCCGGCCGCATATGTGAAATTCCAGCGAAAGAATGAGGGTTTCGAACCATTGCTTCAGAGGCATGCTGTGGAGCCACTTTTAACTTAGAGCGGGAAATCAGACGAAAGTAGATTATATATATATATATATATATATATATATATATATATATATATATATATATATATATATATATATATATATATATATATATATGTATATATATATATATATATATATATATATATATATATATATATATATATATATATATATATATATATATATATATATATATATATATTCATATATATATATATATATATATATATATATATATATATATATATATATATATATATATATATATATATATTCCTATGTGTCCACGGGGAAAATGAAACACTAAGTTCCCAAGTGCACTTTCGTGCAATAATCACTCCACCAGGTGGGACACAAGACAGAAATATAAGTCAGTAAAGTCAGTAAATTCTCGATTAATATGGGTAAAACTGAAAGTTGATGGAGAGAGGTGGGTGATTATTGGTGCATATGCACCTGGGCATGAGAAGAAAGATCAAGAGAGGCAAGTGTTTTGGGAGCAGCTGAATGAGTGTGTTAGTGGTTTTGATGCACGAGACCGGGTTATAGTGATGGGTGATTTGAATGCAAAGGTGAGTAATGTGGCAGTTGAGGGAATAATTGGTATACATGGGGTGTTCAGTGTTGTAAATGGAAATGGTGAAGAGCTTGTAGATTTATGTGCTGAAAAAGGACTGATGATTGGGAATACCTGGTTTAAAAAGCGAGATATACATAAGTATACTTATGTAAGTAGGAGAGATGGCCAGAGAGCGTTATTAGATTACGTGTTAATTGACAGGCGTGCGAAAGAGAGACTTTTGGATGTTAATGTGCTGAGAGGTGCAACTGGAGGGATGTCTGATCATTATCTTGTGGAGGCTAAGGTGAAGATTTGTATGGGTTCTCAGAAAAGAAGAGTGAATGTTGGGGTGAAGAGGGTGGTGAGAGTAAGTGAACTTGAGAAGGAGACCTGTGTGAGGAAGTACCAGGAGAGACTGAGTACAGAATGGAAAAAGGTGAGAACAATGGAAGCAAGGGGAGTGGGGGAGGAATGGGATGTATTTAGGGAATCAGTGATGGATTGCGCAAAAGATGCTTGTGGCATGAGAAGAGTGGGAGGTGGGTTGATTAGAAAGGGTAGTGAGTGGTGGGATGAAGAAGTAAGAGTATTAGTGAAAGAGAAGAGAGAGGCATTTGGACGATTTTTGCAGGGAAAAAATGCAATTGAGTGGGAGATGTATAAAAGAAAGAGACAGGAGGTCAAGAGAAAGGTGCAAGAGGTGAAAAAAAGGGCAAATGAGAGTTGGGGTGAGAGAGTATCATTAAATTTTAGGGAGAATAAAAAGATGTTCTGGAAGGAGGTAAATAAAGTGCGTAAGACAAGGGAGCAAATGGGAACTTCAGTGAAGGGCGCAAATGGGGAGGTGATAACAAGTAGTGGTGATGTGAGAAGGAGATGGAGTGAGTATTTTGAAGGTTTGTTGAATGTGTTTGATGATAGAGTGGCAGATATAGGGTGTTTTGGTCAAGGTGGTGTGCAAAGTGAGAGGGTTAGGGAAAATGATTTGGTAAACAGAGAAGAGGTAGTGAAAGCTTTGCGGAAGATGAAAGCCGGCAAGGCAGCAGGTTTGGATGGTATTGCAGTGGAATTTATTAAAAAAGGGGGTGACTGTATTGTTGACTGGTTGGTAAGGTTATTTAATGTATGTATGACTCATGGTGAGGTGCCTGAGGATTGGCGGAATGCGTGCATAGTGCCATTGTACAAAGGCAAAGGGGATAAGAGTGAGTGCTCAAATTACAGAGGTATAAGTTTGTTGAGTATTCCTGGTAAATTATATGGGAGGGTATTGATTGAGAGGGTGAAGGCATGTACAGAGCATCAGATTGGGGAAGAGCAGTGCGGTTTCAGAAGTGGTAGAGGATGTGTGGATCAGGTGTTTGCTTTGAAGAATGTATGTGAGAAATACTTAGAAAAGCAAATGGATTTGTATGTAGCATTTATGGATCTGGAGAAGGCATATGATAGAGTTGATAGAGATGCTCTGTGGAAGGTATTAAGAATATATGGTGTGGGAGGCAAGTTGTTAGAAGCAGTGAAAAGTTTTTATCGAGGATGTAAGGCATGTGTACGTGTAGGAAGAGAGGAAAGTGATTGGTTCTCAGTGAATGTAGGTTTACGGCAGGGGTGTGTGATGTCTCCATGGTTGTTTAATTTGTTTATGGATGGGGTTGTTAGGGAGGTAAATGCAAGAGTCCTGGAAAGAGGGGCAAGTATGAAGTCTGTTGGGGATGAGAGAGCTTGGGAAGTGAGTCAGTTGTTGTTCGCTGATGATACAGCGCTGGTGGCTGATTCATGTGAGAAACTGCAGAAGCTGGTGACTGAGTTTGGTAAAGTGTGTGGAAGAAGAAAGTTAAGAGTAAATGTGAATAAGAGCAAGGTTATTAGGTACAGTAGGGTTGAGGGTCAAGTCAATTGGGAGGTGAGTTTGAATGGAGAAAAACTGGAGGAAGTGAGTGTTTTAGATATCTCGGAGTGGATCTGTCAGCGGATGGAACCATGGAAGCGGAAGTGGATCATAGGGTGGGGGAGGGGGCGAAAATTCTGGGGGCCTTGAAGAATGTGTGGAAGTCGAGAACATTATCTCGGAAAGCAAAAATGGGTATGTTTGAAGGAATAGTGGTTCCAACAATGTTCTATGGCTGCGAGGCGTGGGCTATGGATAGAGATGTGCGCAGGAGGATGGATGTGCTGGAAATGAGATGTTTGAGGACAATGTGTGGTGTGAGGTGGTTTGATCGAGTAAGTAACGTAAGGGTAAGAGAGATGTGTGGAAATAAAAAGAGCGTGGTTGAGAGAGCAGAAGAGGGTGTTTTGAAGTGGTTTGGGCACATGGAGAGGATGAGTGAGGAAAGATTGACCAAGAGGATATATGTGTCGGAGGTGGAGGGAGCAAGGAGAAGAGGGAGACCAAATTGGAGGTGGAAAGATGGAGTGAAAAAGATTTTGTGTGATCGGGGCCTGAACATGCAGGAGGGTGAAAGGAGGGCAAGGAATAGAGTGAATTGGAGCGATGTGGTATACAGGGGTTGACGTGCTGTCAGTGGATTGAATCAAGGCATGTGAAGCGTCTGGGGTAAACCATGGAAAGCTGTGTAGGTATGTATATTTGCGTGTGTGGACGTATGTATACATGTGTATGGGGGGGGGGGTTGGGCCATTTCTTTCGTCTGTTTCCTTGCGCTACCTCGCAAACGCGAGAGACAGCGACAAAGTATGAAAAAAAAAAAAAAAAAAAAAAAATATATATATATATATATATATATATATATATATATATATATATATATATATGGGTGTTACGGACTCCGCCTTCAGTTGATGTCACTCCTGCGAGCTTGCATCACTGTCAGTAGACGAAATGAAACACAATCTCGTCAAAGAACTCCTCACTTCAGAGGAGTCCATAATTCATTTCCCTGCTGCTGATCGTAGCGCGGCCTCGGAATTACAGGAAACCCATAAGGAAGGTGCTGAGGCTATAGTGTCTAGATTCCATCACGTCTCTCTTCAGCGTAGACCACGTCCTCTCTGGTAAACGTTCGTGACAGGGAGATGCGAAATATGCTGTAGTGGTACGTCTGGAAGAGACCCTGGCTGGAGGGGGGATATAGAGGCATCTCTTGCTGGAAGGGCCAAGATGACTTGGGTTGTATGAAAGTAAAAGTATATATTGTTGATTGTATAAGCTTTATATATATATATATATATATATATATATATATATATATATATATATATATATATATATATATATATATATATATATGAAGGTTCTTTGTTTGAGACGACCAATATCAACTGAGGCCGAGGAGAGTCGGCCAAGGCTGGCCGTTGGATGGGGGTGTGGGAGCCACTCTTCTCTCCCAACGGACCCTCAGTTCAAAATCCCCTCCGGCTGTCCCATTGGTTAGAGGTTATGTGACGTCGTATTCCCACGAAGACAGAGGGAAGGTTGACCACTTATCCCAACGATGTGAAGACACATGTAAGCTACTGTCACCATTCAACGTGTGAGGAAATGATTTATTTGTTATATATATTTATATTTTCCTTTCGATGCTTGATCCCCGTTTACCACGTTAGTTTGGTAGCGCCAGGAACGGACGAGGAAAGGCCATATTTACTCACATTCATTCTGTGACTGTCATGTGTAATGCACCGGAACCACAGCTCCCTGGGGTAGAGGAAGAAAGAATTCTACCTCCGTATTCCCCGCGTGTCGTAGAAGGCGACAAGGGGGGCGGGAGCTGGGGTGCTGAATACCCCC